>NC_058093.1:71882500-72075000 GCF_020171115.1 Neogale vison
TCATGGCACTGTACGGAGAGAAACGTTTCAACTATATGAAGCAGAGCCTGGATCTTAGCATAGGTGCCTTGGAAACCCTAAAGCTCGTGGTCTCTTGCCCAAAGAGTCTGCCAATTAGATGCTCTACGGGAATCTGAAAGACGACACGCAGTTTATATGCCAAGGATGAAATCAGAACCAGTCAAAATTTGGAATCTCTGTTTTGTGAGAGATAATATTGGGCTGCTTAGATCCTCAATCCCTCCTCTCTGGTAAATAGATATCAATGTATTTGACCTGTGGTTTTAAATCTATATATTTCTCATTGCATAATTATTTTTCCATCAAACATGTCATTTGCCTATATGGGAATACTTCGTTCAGCTCCTGATACCCATGAACCGGGCCAGGAGAGGTCACAGAATAAAAACTGGGCCAAGCCAGATCAGCCAGCCAGGTGGGCCTGAACGCGCATAGATGACGGAGATTGGACAGCTAGAGGTCCGTGTCAGCCAATGCCCCCAGTCGCTGTTGGAGAAAACCAGAGACCGCTGTTGGGACAAGACCAGTCACTGGGTGAGGGAAGTGAGGGCAAGAAACACAAGAGGGACTCAGTGTGTTGAGGGACCCAACAACAACCCAGAGCTGCTTGTTGTCATCTTGCTTATGAATGACAGAAGGCAGAGGAGGCAGTGGAACGAGGCTCAGAAGAGTTCTTCTGGTATCCGCCAACAGGAAGGTATGGTGCCCTTCTGAGCTGAGGACCGGTACAGCAGGAACGTATAATCCCATTCTGTAAGGAAAATGAGAGTGTGTGATACCTCCCCCACACACTCCCTGCCTTTTATCACTCCCCGCTTTGCCATCCACGTTTCCTAGGGCAGAAGCATAAGCCATTTCATCTAAAGTAGGCAACCAAACTCACTGAGTGTGTGCAGTATTTGTTGTACCAAGTTATCCTACCCATAGTGAACAAATTCTGAAGTTGGCAAACTCTGCTCTGTACCTCTTCATATAGTTTCCTGAAACTGCCTCAAATAGAGCCTACTTCAGGAAAACTCACTAGAGATTGAGGAAGAAAGGTCCAAATTACAGTGACTCCAAATAAAAATATGACTAATTCACTTCAGTAGCATGGCCTGAGATGATGCTCAGCTGAATGATCCTATCATCCTCCATCCTGCAAATGCCATTTTAAAAAAAAAAAGACAAATATTCACCATGATAAAGATGTACTTGAGGGGTGCCTGGGTGACTCAGTGGGTTAAGCTGCTGCTTTCTGCTCAAGTGATGATCTCACAGTCCTGGGATCGAGCCCCACATCGGGCTCTCTGCTCAGCAGGGAGTCTGCTTCCCCCCCTCTCTCTGCCTGCTGCTCTGCCTACTTGGGATCTCTCTCTCTCTGTGTCAAATAAATAAATAAAATCTTTTTTTAAAAATGTAGTTGAGAGGGCACCTGGGTGGCTCAGTGGGTTAAGCCGCTGCCTTCGCCTCAGGTCATGATCTCAGGGTCCTGGGATCAAGTCCCACATTGGGCTCTCTCCTCAGCAGGGAGCTTGCATATCTCTCTCTCTCTCTCTCTCTCTCTTTCTCTCTATCTGCCTACTTGTGATCTCTCTCTGTCAAACAAATAAATAAAAATCTTTAAAAAATAAAAATGTAGTTGAGAATATCAGTCAGCACGTTACACAAGATTCTCTTCATGAGATGGCTTTCAGGTCTTAGCAGAAGGAATAGCTGTGTGGGGAAATTGATTTTGCTTTTACTTACAGATATCATGAATTACATCACTTATCAGATTTTTTCTCTTCTTACCAGCTGCAGAAAAGCTCAGAGTCAAATTGGAAATACTAAATTCTTCCTCTAGCAAACACTGAGACATTTGTAATAAGCATTTTGGAATTAGCTTCATCCCTGGCTCCATTTTACTTCTCTATCATTTCTCTGACATTTAAAAAGTTGCTTCTAATGTATGTTATCATGATGTATTTATGGACCAAATAAGGTACCTTGAATCCTTTATGGAACAAGGTGGCAGAAGAGAGAGAGAGAAGGGAGTGGGGAAATAAAAAAGTGAACAGTATGGGCAGAGGAAATGACATTTTTTTCCTGGAAGGTTCTAGAAACAAGACGATCTTCATGACTCCAATGGATTTTTGCAAGAAAAACTAGAGCCAGAATAATGGCCCAATGCTCTTCAGGTCAAGTGCTAGCCCCCCTGTTCTGTTACTGGCAGCTCAGCATTTTGGTTATTGATTTCCTAGGTCATGGTATTAATTGTGGGACCTGTTCTCATAGGCAACACTGTCAGCTGATACAAACAAAGTCACGTGGCCAGAGGTAACAAAAACTAACTTTGGTGGAGAAAAAGATAGGGAGTGGTACCAGGAATTCTAGAACAAAATGAACACTCTTAAGATTCAAAAAAAGAAAAAGACTCATCATCATCAAAATGAACAATATTTACAGATGCATCATTGCTGATAACAATCCCAAGAACACTGAGATTATATACTATGAAAATACTAGGGTGATTATAATTTTTTGGAAGTTATCTTCTTATTTGGGCTCCTTGATATATGATGTAATTATGGGTGGGGACTACACTTCCCCCAAACCATCAATTGATTTAGTCAATTTAGTCACACATCAACCAACCCAATTTCTTGAGCGTTTACACATGCCAGATATGTTAGAACCAAGGATATGAGGTGGACAGATAAACGAGATATGATCCCAATTCTTAGGACCCCCACAATTTAGCAGGATACAGACACACTAATAATTCTAATATTACATCTCTCACAGTATGAAATAAGTATACAACCTTGACTGAAGCTTAGGGACAGCTTGGGAAGCTCGTTCCATGCCCATGTCAAATTTAGGGCTTTGGCCTTTATGCTACACCTAGCAAGAAGCCAGTGTGGAATTAAGCAGAGAAGTGACATAATCAGAATTGTATTTTTTTTTAAAAGATAACTGATGGTGATACAGTTATGGGTTATGGGTTCAGATGTCATTTATGACCATCTCAGCTCTGAAAATGTCAAATTTGGAATTATCAGCATGTGGGCACCCATACTATAGTTAGAACCATGGGAATGACTTTTTTTCACCAGTAAAAAAGTACAAAGTGGTGAGAAGAGACCTCAAAAAAATGTCGACCACTAATGGCAGGATAGGCAGAGGAAGGCAAGAAGACACTGAAGGAAACCAAGAAAGGAGGCCAGAACTAGCCATGATCTTGAATAAGGAAACTGAAGTTGCAGATGGAGCAGATGGAGTTGTCAGCAGTGCCTACCAAGAAAATCCATGGAGTGAGTCATTAGCTGGACATTGGTGATGTTTGCAAAATAGCTGCAGTCAACACTGAAAGCAGAAGCTAGATTCCGGAGTTGAAGTGGAAGCAGCAGGAATAGACTTCTCTTTCAGATACTTTGTTGGAAAGAGGAGGGAACAGGTTAAGTGTCAGAGAGGTGGGATACAGGGAAGATTCCTCAGAGATGTCAAAAGCTTGAGTGCTGATAGGGAAGGCTGATAGGGAAGTGCCAATGAAGAGGTGATGGTAGAGGGGAGGCAAGACTGGGGAGGGAACTGGGAAGAGAAAAGTAGATGATACAAGGTCTTGAGATGGAAGCTGGGTGGGAGACCTCATCAGAAGAAAGGATCAGTTCTGGAAATACATCAAGTCACTGGGGAACAAGACCAGTCTAAGCAAATTACTTGACATAGCATGCCTACATTCTTAAAATATTTTTGCCTCTTCTGTTTGGCTTTTGAGGACAGAGCCATGGTGACCTATGTAGAAACTGGTCACAGAAATCACGATTTAAAATATTTTTGTGTGTGTGTAAATAAAGCACCCAGAAAATTTTGGCCATGCTTAGGAAAGCTCTCCCGTTCCCCACCATTACTGCCTTTTTAAAAAAATTTAACAGTTTTTATGTAGCCATTGAAATATTAAAATCATATTTTAATACTGATGAATACTTAGATAAAATATCTCATGAATGGATGCTTGCTATTTGTGGAAATGGGAAAATAAAGGCTTGCCAAGGGTGAAACAGGAAGGACATTGTGGCTCACGGACACATGCTCCCAGATGTCATGCCTTTGGATCACCAACACAGGTATCATGTCCTCTGTCTAGATAGATAAGAGTTTCAAACCAAGGGTGCCTGGGTGGCTCAGTGGGTTAAAGCCTCTGCCTTCAGCTCAGGTCATGATCCCAGGGTCCTGGGATCAAGCCCCATAGCGGACTCTCTGCTCAGCAGAGAACAGAGAAACTTGTGATCTCTGTCTATCAAATAAATAAATAAAATCTTTAAAAAAAAAAAAGAAAAGAAAAAAAGAGTTTCAAACCAAAGCTAGAACCAAACCCAAGTTGTTCCCATCTCCATCTACTATGGCACTTCCTGTTGGGGAACCAAAAAAATGACCACTTGAATCACCAAAAGTGCAGGGAAACAAGCACTTTTATATAACTTGAGGTTGGGAATAGTACAATCTTTTACGATTTAGGGTGCCTAAGACATTAGTTATCTTTGGTTGAAATTCACATTTTTTAAATTGGCAGCTAGTCTTTCTCCATAGACCGCTCACTACTTTTTAATCTGATCCCTGAAAACCTACTAGGAAATAGCATAAATCCCACCTGTTTCTTCTTCTTCCCTTTCTGCAAATTTTCTTTTGGCTTCTTAAGATTATTTGGCTTCTCTGTGCTTAACAATTTGAATTAAATTAAAATCTAATAGAGTCAGGAAGCAGAACTCCCAATTTATCTTATAACAGACTCTTTTAATAGGTGCAATCTTTTTTACCAAGAATATGATAACAAGTTTTAAAATTAAGTAGAAGAATTCAGGAAATGAATGGGCCTTTTGCTGGCTGTAGAACAAACAGAACCATGTTTACAAAAACATTAAGCTAATATTTTTAAAGCCAAGGTTAGTTACATATACTCTACCTCTAAGCAAAGAAGTACATTTATTTGACTACATAGTTTCTTTATGCAGCTATGAAAACAAGACCTCTACCTCCCATCTATTTTTAGGTAAGCCAGTATGTGCTTCACTGGCAGGGCCATGTGCCTAGGAAGGAAAGCATGCTGAGAGATTGCAGAAACTTGGCTGGTTGGTCAGGGAACGCCGGGCCAAAAAAGACAGCGTTTGAACTGGGCTTTGCAGGGCTGGTAGGATTTCAGTGAGGCAAGGACTGAAGGAAGAAATGCTGGGCAAAATGGCAGAGACAAGGGATAACAAGAGAAAATGAAAAAGTGCAAGCTGTTAGTCAGACCACCAAAAACTGGTCTCCTGTCCTCTGCCAAATTCTGGAAACAGAGAAACGAACCCAACACGGCCCATACTCTCAAAGTTCCCACAGGACAACCCAGCCAGAGTGTGTCTGCATTTTCTGCCTGTAGGATGCTCTGAGCAGCCAGAGGAGAAAAGCTGGGTCTGTGGCGCTGGTGGAGTTTTGCATGTTGAGAGGACAGGAAGCAGGCCGTCCCAGCAGAACCAGCAGCATGTGCAAAGTCACTGAGATATTTTGCTGTAGAGTTTCTTTTTTCTTCTTATGTAACTATGAGAAAAAGTATAATAGTCACGTGGCTAACATTTATTAAGTTCTTAGCTATTTGTCAGGCGCAGGTACTGAAACCTCACCAAATCCTCAGCTATCCCTCTGAAATAGGTACTGTCTCCATTTCACAGATGAGCAAGTTGAGACCCAGGGGGCTAAGAGACTTGCCGAAAGTCACGCAGCCAGCTGGGTGGATTTGAGCTCAGGGAGTCTGGCTCCAGAGCCCCCTTCCTTCATGGCCGTTTCACCCCAGGTAACCTACGTGGTAAGGTCAAGGAAACATGACATTTCATCTCACCAGTTCTAGAGTTGGAGAAGAGTTCTATTACTCAGGCCCTACAACTTATCTGGAAGGCAGTCCATCTTAAATAAGTATTGAATATTCGAGTCTTTCTACTTTACATGCTACCCCTCTGTTCCTGGCATGCTTACCCTTCTAGTTGGAAGTTGTGGTGGACTGTCGCTGTCATGTTTTCTGCTCCAATCCTCCCTTCTCTTGAGAACTTCGCGCCCCACTCCCCTTCTCTTCAACCATGGGATCTCAGTGGGGACTGCATGAACTCCTTGGCCATGGTTGTTGGCCCCACAGGTATGCCTATCTGGGCTTGATTGAGCTAGATCTGGAAAATGACAGCTGGCAAACCTAGTGGCCATCATTCGCTGTGCGTTTTATGCCCCATAGAGAACATTGTTGTACAATGGTTGAGGGTGAAAAAAATGAACTGAGTGAAATACATTTGAGGATGAGATAGAGCAGGAGTTCTCAGGGCATTTGAATGTCTAGAGCCTGTTGCCCCTAAGGTCCAGGCACATGCCTCCTTTGCCTGCATTTAGGTTGTATAAGATAAACCTGTAAACTTCTAAAATACTCCCCTCTTGCTTAAACTATTTGGAGTTCTGCCACTTGCAGTCAAAAATGATCTAACATGAGCATAAAGAATGAATGCACCAAAAATACCCCCCAAAACTCTCAGAGAACTTGAGAATAAGGGCTGCTGTATCCCTATGTGAGCACATAAATAATTACACAGCCATCCAAAAGGGTGAGATCTTGCTATTTGTGGCAACATAGACACACCTAGTGGGAAGAATGCTGAATGAAATAAGTCAGACTGAGAGAGACAAATACCATATGATTCCTTAAAAAAAAAAAAAATCAGACCTATAAATACAGAGAATAATTGGTGGTTTCCAGAGGGAAGGGAGGCAGTGAAGGGGTAGGCAAATAGGTGAAGGGGAGTAGGAGATACAGGCTTGCAGTTATGGAATGTGTAAGTCATGGGGATAGAAGGCACAACATAGGGAATATAGTCAATGATATCGTAATCATGTAGTATGGTGACAGATGGTAGCTACACCCATGGAAAATATAATATAGCATATAGAGTTGGTGAGTCACTATTGTTTTATATCTGAAACTAATGCAACTTGGGTGTCAACTCTACTCAAATAAATACTTTAAAATACATATTCTAATTATTTTATACTTTGCTGTGTTTTCTAAATAAACAAATACATATATTTTTTAAATAGCACATACATATACATAGAGGTCAGGGAACCCCTTCCTAGAAGGAATGATCAGTAACCAACAGCTGAGTTAACATCGCCAAGTGACTCAACTTCACCCACAGTTCTAGAGACCATCCCTCTTCTCTGATCCCCAAACTTTGAGGGCTAAGTGATCCTGAGTGCTTTCAAACACAGCAGCTCCCAACGGTGCCCTGCACTTTTAAGGAATCTGGAAGAGATGTACCTAAGCCGAATGGTAAACAAGATAGGACTCCACAGTAAAGTAACTTATTTTTAAATAAATATGCCAGATATGTGCTTTTCCTTAAAAGTCATTAGTCCAGGACTGCCAATGTGTCAGGTAGCACTGGAACTCCATTTGGGGGGGGGGAGTGCCTTCACAGTCTCCAAATATTCTTAGTGATACCTATCTTTATCATTGGAGACAAGTCTAGACTTTTGGAGTGAGCCAAACTGTTTGGAGCCAAAGTTGTTGATTAAAGTGAGTAATCAAACTTAGAAAATCACTTGGCATCAGAAATAACATTTGAATATAAATATGAAGATAATTTTTATTTCATTATTTACAAACTGCCTCTGACAGGTGATTTTTGCGCAGTTATATACTGTTACAATTTTATAACATAGCTTACCTGCAAAGGAAAATTTTAAAATCTTGTTTATATGATTTAATCAGCTTCCTGAATGAGGAGAAGAAAAATCTCTTCTCCTAAAGTCCACAGTCTTATAAAAAGAGCAAGAGATGTGCCACCAAACGTGCTTCACTGTGTTATGTCAACTTGTAAAAACAAAAGGTTACTTTGGATTTTACAGAATCTTACATTCCAACTTCAACAGGACTGAATTATCTGGACTATCGTCTAACACAGAAGGGATATTTATTACCCTGAGGGATAAGAAGTGACAATATCCAGAAACATTTACTTTAAATGTGATCATCTTCCTTTGAAAAATACAGCCGTTCAAACATAAACAATGTTTCGCATTTATTTCCTTTTAGAAAGTTTTCTTCCTCTGTAAGGTATTCTTCTACTTAGCCTATGAAGCCAATGAGACTATTGAGGACTCAGGAGACAGAGACATCAAAGATTCCCTTCACATTTTCAGAAATGTCATCATTATAGAGAACTTCCCAAATCTTCTCCATTTTACATATGTTCTGTAAAGTTATAGGACACAAGAGTTATCAAGCAATCTTTCACATTTCCCAGAAAATAAATACATCTGCTTTGGAAACTCTTACATCAGTGAGATTGTGCAAATATTATTTGTTCCAGTTATGTCCTAAATAAATAAATAAAACCCCAGGAAAATCTTCAAACATCATTTCAAACGATACAAAGAGAAAAGTGACATGCCTGGCATGGCTGTCTGCTTTACTTGTACTGTTTTACTGTTTCATATTCTGAGCAAACAGAGAGGCTATTTTCCCCCAAGGGTTCAGGAGGGCACACAATTTCATTTCTTCAGAAAATTGTTTCTCAGGATTTCAATCTTCTTAGCTGGAGATGACAAAACATAATATCAGAAACACTTATGCTTTTTATCTAGTATATTTTCAAAGCATAAATAAAGTCTCAGTATACATTTAAGACAGGTAGATTCCAAGTCAGGGATAAATCACAGACATATTGTAAAATAGTTTTATAACATAAAAACATTTTAATTGTAAGATGGGCATGAGAAGATCAATAGAAAAAACAAGTCTTTTACAAGTATTTTGCATTGTCACTCTTATTTGACTCAGATAGCACTCAATTTTCTAAATCTGAGGGTTAATGAGACAAGTAATAAAAAATTAAATTGGATTTTTAGAAATAGGGATTCAAATGGGCAGCATTCAGCTAACGCTTCTCTTTTTTCCATTTCCAGGCACAGTGGTGAGCACTATTTTGGTTTTCAACCTCATTACACTTCTATTCATAAAGCACGGTATAAAAACTTTAAACCTCAAATGTTTTAAGAATAAAACAAATCATGCATCTATGAAAAGATGAGCATAATGGCTTTTTTGTAGCATGTCTAGTGCACTTCTCAGCTGGCCTTGCACAACGTTAGCAGGGCAATTCTCATTAGCATTAATATGCTCTTAAGTTTCTACTATTCTATCATTTAAGCAATAATTTGAGGATCAATTCAATTTCATGGGAATTTCACTATTCCAGGCAAGCTTCATGGCCTTGTGACATGGCCTTGAGAAACTGAATTGTGGAGACACTTAAGGTTTCAAGATCTTTTGTGGAGTAATTTGAACACACACATGTACACACCCATACACATGTCATTAAATGAATGCAACGGATGAAACCTGTTACAAAATAAGGTAGCTTCTGGGGCGCCTGGGTGGCTTAGTGGGTTAAAGCCTCTGCCTTCGGCTCAGGTCATGATCCCAGGGTCCTGGGATCAGTCCTGGGATCAGTCCTGGGATTGAGCCCCGCATCGGGCTCTCTGCTCAGCAGGGAGCCTGCTTCCTCCTCTCTCTCTGCCTGCTTCTCTGTGATCTCTATCAAATAAATAAATAAAATCTTTAAAAAAAAAAAAAGGTAGCTTCTGAGGCATAAATGCCCATCAACCTCCGAATTTCCTTCTCTTGGCACCCAGCTCGCCTGCTGGAGCCAATAAGTCATCCAGCAAACTATCGATATTAGTTCCTTAAGAGATTTAAGAGACACTTAAAGAATACTTAAGTCCTTATTCCGTTCTGGCTGCTGTCTTGGGTGCAGACAGTGTCCCTAGAAGTTCTCTGGTAAGACATCGATTTCTGATCTGGAGAGTTAACAGAAACTCATTAGCAATTCCCCCATACATACTAGAGTAGGTGTTCCATACATACTTACTGAATTGAAATAGCACCCTTAAGATCATGTGATTTGTCCAGTTAGAATAAGCAGAAGCATCTGCAGACAGAACAAGAGTTCTGAGTGCTGGGTGAGGGGCAGAGGAGAGAGCAGAAAATAAATACCCCATCTGAAAATTCAGAACTCTGATGTAACTAAAAAAGGTTTAGAAAGGGACTTCATTGTGTGCTGAGCAAACTAATTCTTGACCCCAAGAATTGTTTCTAGTGGTTACCAGAAAGTTCAGAGAAGTCACTAGGATAGGCAACATTTTATATGTTCGCACTCACTAAAAGTAGAAGAAGCTTAAGGAAAAAGAACATTGCAGTAAGACTGATAGATTGTCAGATTTCTGAACTTTTACACTAATGAGCCTAAAAAATTTCAACAAGTCTCCAGATCTCCTTTTTTTAAAAATTGTGGTAAAAAGTATATTTTTTTAAAGGTAAAAATTCCTGTGTAAATAGTAGTTCTTTCCAGTCAGGAAATTAACTTGACTTTTTTTTCGTTTTAACTGTGAGAATATTTTTATTAGATTTGTGATTCTTTTGTTGGTGTTTTTGTTACAAAGTTGCTTAAGTTCTGAGTGGTCTGCCTCTAACTCTATTTTTCCTTTAAAACCTGTGATTTTGCAGAATGCAAGTATTTTTTGAAATAGTTATATCTCTTAGAGCAGAAGAGCCTCTATTGTATTTTTTCTTTTGTTTCTTTATTTTTTTGTTAAGATTTTATTTATTTATTTGATGGAGAGACACAGTGAGAGAGAGAACACAAGCAGGGGGAGTGGGAGAGAATGAAGCAGGCTTCCTGCTGAGCAAGGAGCCCAATGTGGGGCTCAATCCCAGGACCCTGAGATCATGACCTGACCTGAAGGCAGACGCTTAACGACTGAGCCACCCAGGTGCCCCTCTATTGCATTTTCTTAATGCATATTATATGGCTGATGTAACTGATCATCTTCAAGGCTTGTCCTAGGAAGCTGAGCTCAGGTTGGAGTAGGACTATTTATAAAGAGCCAATAAGAGGTTCAGGGTTCTGGGATCGAGCCCCACATATCTGTAGATGATATAGATGTAGATGACAATAAGTGTAGACACTAAATGTCAGGAGACCACAGCTCAGGACCTCAAGTACAAGAGGAATTTTTCAGAGACAGGTAATTATTTTGACATTCCAGCATTACAAGAGAGTTCAGTCAAACAAGAGGAGAGTTAATCTAGCCATCAATCAGAAGACACCCATGCCTTTGGGAAACTAGTGCCCAAGGTCTATCATGCTTTTTAGATAAAGAAGATTCTCTTTATTTATAGCCCTCACATTTTCCACTATTTTCCATCATTTTGTCAACATTTTCCACCCTTTGGGATTCTTCAGTTAATCAATGACCAACAAATTGACCCAGCCCTCTTTCCTTTGGGCCCTTCTCAGTGCTAAGCCGCTTGCCCTTATAATCTGCTTTATTCAGCACAAAATATGAAATACAAAATAAAACAGTGGTTGACTTCCATAACTGCCTTTTGTTTTACCTTGTTGGCCCCCCTTTGCCCTATTTGAATAGTCCTGCATCTCCTTCATATTCCATTCTTAATGAGGTTATTTACCTCGCATACCCAATGAGATTGTACCTTTTATAATAAATTCTCTTCTCGGAGATCTGTCTGAGAGGGCAGCCTACTCAACTGTTAGAAGGATTAACCTTTTAACTGAGAGTGGTCTTAAGGCTGGACACAACTTTCATGCTGAGCTTTCAATTACTTAAAGATGTCACCATCGTGCACAGAAGGGTGTTTGCATTTACATATACTGGCAGATTAAAAAAAAATGCACTCACTAACTTTGCAAAATGGCTAGTCAAGAAAAATCATTTGTTACCACATGTGTATTGCTCTTGCTTATGTGTGTTAACGAAATACATGTGTGGTAACAGTACAAACTGGGAAGTAGAGAACATCATTTCTAATGCATTGGTATTGCTATCAATTATGTGTCCTTATGAAATACATGGAAGTCCAATCCATATAGACCCCTTAAATTTCCTTTATACCCAATAATTGTTCTTTTCTCCCCAACCCATGTTTTTACCCCTTAATTGCATCTTCTTATATTGTCACCCCAGGTAGGAAACAAAACAGAGAAATGGCCAAAAGTCTAGAAATAAAATAAGAACAAGGGAAAAGCAAATAAATGGCTTGAATAATTTCATTTGAATAATAAATTTGGCTTTACCTTACCAGGGGGTGGTGGTAAAGATGGAGTGGGGAGGTGGTCGGTGGTTGAAAGTCAGGAACAACAGGGAAAAAATTTTAAGTTACTTGTTTATGCTTATACAGGTCATTGCATTTAAAGGTAATATTAAAAAGAATTTTCATAAATCTTTTGTCAACCAAAATTCATTGCATTATGATACATCTCACTCTGAGGTTCTCATGAACATTAATACCTAGTTTGTTTGATTACATGTTGTACTAACCTAAAAAGGACCTGCTTATCAGAGGTATCCAAGGCACTAGGAGAGCAGCTCTCTTAAGTCAAAATAATTCGGTCTCTATTCTCAGGACAGGAGTAATTGACAGGAGAAAGTAGCTGAAAGTAGAATCACCTCTCGAACAAAAACCTTCTTGTCCATCATTCCTGCAAAAGTTCCAGGAAAATCTAGCCTATTTACTAACGTTCTAGGGCTCATGGATTATTTCAAGAGAATTCAAATATTAACTGACAATCTTACTGAGAAATCAAATATTTACTGACCAGCTGTTACATACTGAGAAAAGAGCAGGGAACAAAGTATTCAGAAATTTCTGGCAACATGGTTGCTTTCTACTGGAGTTAAGAGTATAATAAACAGTTTTTGGGGAGGAGTCAAGATGGCAGAGAAATAGCAGGCTGAGACTACTTCAGGTAGCAGGAGATCAGCTAGATAGCTTATCTAAAGATTGCAAACACCTACAAATCCAATGGGAGATCGAAGAGAAGAAGAATAACAATTTTAGAAACAGAAAATCAACCACTTTCTGAAAGGTAAGACTGGCGGAGAAGTGAATCCAAAGTGAGGAGAAGATAGAACATGGGGGGAGGGGCCGGCTCCCAGCAAGTGGCAGAGCAACGGAGCACAAAATCAGGACTTTTAAAAGTCTGTTCCGCTAAATAATCCAATCAAGAAATGGGCAGAGGACATGAACAGACGTTTCTGCAAAGAAGACATCCAGATGGCCAACAGACACATGAAAAAGTGCTCCATATCACTCAGCATCAGGGAAATACAAATCAAAACCACAATGAGATATCACCTCACACCAGTCAGAATGGCTAAAATCAACAAGTCAGGAAATGACAGATGCTGGCGAGGATGCGGAGAAAGGGGAACCCTCCTACACTGTTGGTGGGAATGCAAGCTGGTGCAACCACTCTGGAAAACAGCATGGAGGTTCCTCAAAATGTTGAAAATAGAACTGCCCTATGACCCAGCAATTGCACTACTGGGAATTTACCCTAAAGATACAAACATAGTGATCCAAAGGGGCACGTGCACCCGAATGTTTATAGCAGCAATGTCCACAATAGCCAAACTATGGAAAGAACCTAGATGTCCATCAACAGATGAATGGATAAAGAAGAAGTGGTATATATACACAACGGAATACTATGCAGCCATCAAAAGAAACGAAATCTTGCCATTTGCGACAACATGGATGGAACTAGAGCGTATCATGCTTAGCGAAATAAGTCAAGCGGAGAAAGACAACTATCATATGATCTCGCTGATATGAGGAAGTGGTGATGCAACATGGGGGCTTAAGCGGGTAGGAGAAGAATCCATGAAACAAGATGGGATAGGGAGGGAGACAAACCGTAAGTGACTCTTAATCTCACGAAACAAACTGTGGGTTGCTGGGGGGAGGGGGGTTGGGAGAAGGGGGATAGGGTTATGGACATTGGGGAGGGTATGTGCTTTTGGGTAAATTGGAAGGGGAGGTGAACCATGAGAGACTATGGACTCTGAAAAACAATCTGAGGGGTTTGAAGTGGCGGGGGGGGTGGGAGGTTGGGGTACCAGGTGGTGGGTATTGTAGAGGGCACGGCTTGCATGGAGCACTGGGTGTGGTGAAAAAATAATGAATACTGTTTTTCTGAAAATAAATAAATTGGAAAAAAAAAAAAAAAGTCTGTTCCGCTGAGGGATATCGCTCCAGAGGCTAAATGTGGGGTCAGCGTGGCCTCAGGTCCCGCAGGGTCACAGAAGGATCGGGGTGTCTGAGTGTCGCAGAGCTTGCAGGTATTAGAACAGGGAAGCCGGTACAGAGACAGAGCCAGGGAGTGAGCTCTCAGCTCGGGGTTACCTTGAACCGGTCGCAGGCTGGGTGAGCTCGGAGCACAGCCAGAGGCCAGGGAGACGGGAGTTATTGGGCGCTGTTCTCTGAGGGTGCACTGAGCAGTGGGGCCTCGAGCTCTTGGCTCCTCCAGGACAGAGACCAGGAGGCCACCATTTGTATTCCCGTCCTCCGGAACTCTACGGAAAGCGCTCAGGGAACAAAAGCTCCTGAAAGCAAACCCGAGCGGATCACTCAGCCCGGCCCCTGGTAAGGGCGGTGCAATTCCGCCTGGGGCAAAGACACTTGAGAATCACTACAACAGGCCCCTCCCCCAGAAGATCGACAAGAAATCCAGCCAGGACCAAGTTCATCTACCAAGGAGTGCAGTTTCAATACCAAGGAAAGCAGCAGAATTCCAGAGGAGGAGAAAGCAAAGCAAGGAACTCATGGCTTTCTCCCCATGATTCATTAGTCTTGCAGTTAATTTAATTTTTTGTTGTTGTTGTTGTTGTTCAATTTTTTTTTCAATTTTTTTTCTTCTTCTGCTAAATTTTTTTAACTTTTACCCTTTTCTTTTTTAACTTTTTTTAACTAGTTTATCTAAAATATATATTTTTTCTTTTTTATATTTTTTCTTTATTCGTTTTCTTTTTTTTTTTTTCTTTTTTTTTCCTGAACCTCTTTTTATCCCCTTCTCCCCCCCCCCCCACGATTTGGGATCTCTTCTGATATGGTTAAAGCATATTCTCCTGGGGTCTTTGCCACCCTTTTAGCATTTTAATTGCTCCTTCATATACTCTTATCTGGACAAAATGACAAGGTGGAAAAATTCACCACAAAAAAAAAGAACAAGAGGCAGTACCAAAGTCTAGGGACCTAATCAATCAGACATTGGTAATATGTCAGATCTAGAGTTCAGAATGATGATTCTAAAGGTTCTAGCCGGACTTGAAAAAGGCATGGAAGATATTAGAGAAACACTCTCATGAGATATAAAAGCCCTTTCTGAAGAAATAAAAGAACTAAAATCTAACCAAGTTGAAATAAAAAAAGCTATTAATGAGGTGCAATCAAAACTGAAGGCTCTTGGAAGGGGAGGTGAACCATGAGAGACTATGGACTCTGAAAAACAATCTGAGGGGTTTGAAGTGGGGGGTGGGGGTGGGAGGTTGGCGGAACCAGGTGGTGGGTATTAGAGAGGGCACGGATTGCATGGAGCACTGGGTGTGGTGCAAAAATAATGAATACTGTTATGCTGAAAAGAAATTTAAAAATAAATAAATAAAAATGGAGGCTCTCACTGCTAGGATAAATGAGGCAGAAGAAAGAGTTAGTGATATAGAAGAGAGAGGGGAGCAGAAGGTATATTGGAGAGAATTATTGGAGAGAATTTCCCTAATATGGCAAAGGGAACAAGCATCAAAATCCAGGAGGTGCAGAGAACCCCCCTCAAAATCAATAAAAATAGGTCCACACCCCGTCACCTAATAGTAAAATTTACAAGTCTTAGTGACAAGAAGAAAATCCTGAAAGCAGCCCAGGATAAGAAGTCTGTAACATACAATGGTAAAAATTTTAGATTGGCAGCTGACTTATCCACAGAGACCTGGCAGGCCAGAAAGAGCTGGCATGATATATTCAGAGCACTAAACGAGAAAAATATGCAGCCAAGAATACTATATCCAGGTAGGCTATCATTGAAAATAGAAGGAGAGATAAAAAGCTTACAGGACAAACAAAAACTGAAAGAATTTGCAAACACCAAACCAGCTCTACAGGAAATATTGAAAGGGGTCCTATAAGCAAAGAGAGAGCCTAAAAGTAGTAGATCAGAAAGGAACAGAGACAATATACAGTAACAGTCACCTTACAGGCAATACAATGGCACTAAATTCATATCTCTCAATAGTTACCCTGAATGTTAATGGGCTAAATGCCCCAATCAAAAGACACAGGGTATCAGAATGGATAAAAAAAACAAAACCCATCAATATGTTACCTACAAGAAACTCATTTTAAACCCAAAGACACCTTCAGATTTAATGTGAGGGGGTGGAAAAGAATTTACCATGCTAATGGACATCAGAAGAAAGCAGGAGTGGCAATCCTTATATCAGATCAATTAGATTTTAAGCTAAGGACTATAATAAGAGATGAGAAAGGACACTATGTCATACTCAAAGGGTCTGTCCAACAAGAAGATCTAACCATTTAAAATATCTATGCCCCCAACGTGGGAGCAGCCAACTATATAAACCAATTAATAACAAAATCAAAGAAACGCATCAACAATAATACAATAATAGTAGGGGACTTTAACACTCCCCTCACTGAAATGGACGGATCATCCAAGCAAAAGATCAATAGGGAAATAAAGGCCTTAAATGACACACTGGACCAGATGGACATCACAGATATATTCAGAACATTTCATCCCAAAGCAACAGAATATACTTTCTTCTCTAGTGCACATGGAACATTCTCCAGAATAGATCACATCCTCGGTCCTAAATCAGGTCTCAACCAGTATCAAAAGATTGGGATCATTCCCTGCATATTTTCAGACCACAATGCTCTGAAGCTAGAACTCAACCACAAGAGGAAGTTTGGAAAGAACCCAAATACATGGAGACTAAACAGCATCCTTCTAAAGAATGAATGGGTCAACCGGGAAATTAAAGAAGAATTGAAAAAATTCATGGAAACAAATGATAATGAAAATACAACGGTTCAAAATCTGTGGGACACAACAAAAGCAGTCCTGAAAGGAAAATATATAGTGGTACAAGCCTTTCTCAAGAAACAAGAAAGGTCTCAAGTACACAACCCAACCCTATACCTAAAGAAGCTGGAGAAAGAACAAGAAAAAAAACCTAAACCCAGCAGGAGAAGAGAAATCATAAAGATCAGAGCAGAAATCAATGAAATAGAAACCAAAAAAACAATAGAACAAATCAATGAAACTAGGAGCTGGTTCTTTGAAAGAATTAATAAGATTGATAAACCCCTGGCAAGACTTATCAAAAAGAAAAGAGAAAGGAACCAAATAAATAAAATCATGAATGAAAGAGGAGAGATCACAGCTAACACCAAGGAAATACAGACAATTATAAGGAAATACAGACAATTATAAGAAAATACTATGAGCAACTCTACGCCAACAAATTTGACAGTCTGGAAGAAATGGATGCATTCCTAGAGACATATAAACTACCACAACTGAACCAGGAAGAAATAGAAAACCTTAACAGACCCATAACCAGTAAGGAGATTGAAACAGTCATCAAAAATCTCCAAACAAACAAAAGCCCAGGGCCAGACAGCTTCCTGGGGTAATTCTATCAAACATTTAAAGAAGAACTAATTCCTATTCTCCTGAAACTGTTCCAAAAAATAGAAATGGAAGGAAAACTTCCAAACTCATTGTATGAGGCCAGCATCACCTTGATCCCAAAACCAGACAAGGATCCCATCAAAAAAGAGAGCTATAGACCAATATCCTTGATGAACAAGATGCGAAAATTCTCACCAAATTACTAGCCAATATGATTCAACAGTACAATAAAAGGATTATTCACCACGACCAAGTGGGACTTATTCCAGGGCAGCAAGATTGGTTCAACATCTGCAACTCAATCAATGTGACGCAGCACATTAATAAAAGAAAGAACAAGAACCATATGATACTCTCAATAGATGCTGAAAAAGCATTTGACAAAGTACAGCATCCCTTTCCGATCAAAACTCTTCAAAGTGTAGGGATAGAGGGCACATACCTCAATATCATCAAATCCATCTATGAAAAACCCACCACAAATATTATTCTCAATGGAGAAAAACTGAAAGCTTTTTTGCTAAGGTCAGGAACATGGCAGGGATGTCCATTATCCCCACTGCTATTCAACATAGTACTAGAAGTCCTAGCCTCAGCAATCAGACAACAAAAGGAAATTAAAGGCATCCAAATCGGCAAAGAAGAAGTCAAACTATCACTCTTTGCAGATGATATGATACTCTATGTGGAAAACCCAAAAGACTCCACTCCAAAACTGCTAGAACTTGTACAGGAATTCAGTAAAGTGTCAGGGTATAAAATCAATGCACAAAAATCAGTTGCATTTCTCTACACCAACAACAAGACAGAAGAAAAAGAAATTAAGGAGCCAATCCCATTTACAATTGCACCCAAAACTATAAGATACCTAGGAATAAACCTAACCATAGAGGCTAAGAATCTATACTCAGAAAACTATAAAGTACTCATGAAAGAAATTGAGGAAGACACAAAGAAATGGAAAAATGTTCCGTGCTCCTGGATTGGAAGAACAAATATTGTGAAAATGTCTATGCTACCTAAAGCAATTTACACATTTAATACAATTCTTATCAAAATCCCATCCATTTTTTTCAAAGAAATGGAACAAATAATCCTAAAATTTATATGGAACCAGAAAAGACCTCGAAAAGCCAAAGGAATATTGAAAAAGAAAGCCAAAGTTGGTGGCATCACAATTCCAGACTTCAAGCTCTATTACAAAGCTGTCATCATCAAGACAGCATGGTATTGGCACAAAAACAGACACATAGATCAATGGAACAGAATAGAGAGCCCAGAAATAGACCCTCAACTCTATGGTCAACTAATCTTCGACAAAGCAGGAAAGAATGTCCAATGGAAAAAAGACAGCCTCTTCAATAAATGGTGTTGGGAAAATTTTCTGCATGGCCACATGCAGAAAAATGAAAATGGACCATTTCCTTACACCACACACGAAAATAGACTCAAAATGGATGAAAGACCTCAATGTGAGAAAGGAATCCATCAAAATCCTTGAGGAGAACACAGGCGGCAACCTCTTCAACCTCAACCACAGCAACTTCTTCCTAGGAACATCGCCAAAGGCAAGGGAAGCAAGGGCAAAAATGAACTATTGGGATTTCATCAAGATCAAAAGCTTTTGCACAGCAAAGGAAACAGTTAACAAAACCAAGAGACAACTGACAGAATGGGAGAAGATATTTGCAAATGACATATCAGATAAAGGGCTAGTGTCCAAAATCTATAAAGAACTTAGCAAACTCAACACCCAAAGAACAAATAATCCAATCAAGAAATGGGAAGAAGACATGAACAGACATTTCTGCAAAGATGGTCAACAGACACATGAAAAAGTGCTCCACAGCACTCGGCATCAGGGAAATAAAAATCAAAAATTAACAAGTCAGGAAATGACACATGCTGGTGAGGATGCGGAGAAAGGGGAGAAAGTGCCTCCTACACACTGTTAGTGGGAATGCAAGCTGGTGCAACCACTCTGGAAAACAGCATGGAGGGTCCTCAAAAAGTTGAAAATAGAACTACCCTATGAACCAGCAATTGTACTACTGGGTATTTACCCTAAAGATACAAACATAGTGATCTGAAGGGGCATGTGTACCTGAATGTTTATAGCAGTAATGTCTACAATAGTCAAACTATGGAAAGAAACTAGATGTCCATCCACATATGAATGGATAAAGATGATGTGGTATATATACACAATGGAATACTATGCAGCCATCAAAAAATGAAATCTTGCCATTTGCGACGACATGGATGGAACTAGATGGTATCATGCTTAGTGAAATAAGTCAATCGGAGAAAGACAACTATCACATGATCTCCCTGATAGGAGGAAGCGGAGATGCAACACGGGGTGTTTGGGTGGGTAGGAGAAGAATAAATGAAACAAGATGGGATCGGGAGGGAGACAAACCATAAGTGACTCTTAATCTTACAAAACAAACTGAGGGTTGATGGGGGGGGGGGGGGGAGGGAGAGGGGGAGGGGGTTATGAACATTGGGGAGGGTATGTGCTATGGTGAGTGCTATGAAGTGTGTAAAACTGGTGATTCACAGACCTGTACCCCTGGGGATAAAAATATATTATATGTTTATAAAAAATTCAAAAAATTTTTTAAAAGAGTATAATAAACAATGATACAAAATATACAATGTTAGTGATAACATTGCCATTGAATATTGGTGATGATAGAGAACTTATAGAAAATCTTAGTGGAGGAAAAAAGCAAGAAAGTAAAATGGAGGGATATTTTAGGAGGGTATTGTTAGGTCAGGGGAGACAAGCCCATATTTCAGTAAAAACCTGGTGGTGGGGGGGGCAGGGTCAAGCCAAACAAAAGTATTAGGGTCATTCTTCTGTTACCTAGATGTTGGCTCATCAAGAGAAAGGGCTCTGATGCAGGAGTATAGCTGGCATGTTGGAGGAATGCAAAGGAAGCCAGTGAGGTCAAAGAGAGTTGAGATTATAAGAACAGAACCATCAAGCAAGGAAAGGGTGAGGGTGGCTAGTATAGGACTTTGTAGACCATTGAAATGACTTGGGCTTTTACTCTAAATAAGATGGGGAACTATGGATCTCAACCGTGAACATAAGTGCCTTTTAGCAGATGAGTAGATAAAGAAGATGTCATATATATGTGTGTGTATACATACACACACACATACGCACATGCAGTGGAATATTATTTAGCAATGAGGAAGAAGGAAATCCTGCCATTTGCAACTACCTGGACGAACCTCAAGGGCCTTATGCTGAGTGAAATTTCAGAGAAAGACAAATACTGTATGATATCATTTACATATAATGTATGTAAAAGACATTATATTTTTATGTAAAGACATACATTTACGTATAGTGTATGTCTTTACATAAAAAGACAAACTCAGGGAAATAGAGTAGGGTGGGAAGTGGGGGGAAAGGGGAAATACTGGTCAAAGGGTACAAACTTGCAGTTATAAGATTAACAAGTTTGGATCTAATATACAGCATGGTGATTATTGCCAATAACACTGTATCACAGGGGCGCCTGCGTGGCTTAGTTCAAATGGCTGCCTTCAACTCACGTCATGATCTCAGGGTTCTGGGATCAAGCCCCACATCTGGCTCTCAGCTCAGCGGGGAGTCTACTTCTCCCTCTCCCTTGCACCTACCCCATACTCATGGTCTCTCTCTCCCTCTCTCTGTCAAATAAACAAAATCTTTCAAAAATCTTTTTAAAAAATAAAAACAAATACTGTATCATATACTTGAACATTGTTTAGAGAATAGATCTTTACATTGTCGCCACTGGAAGGAGGTGGTAGCTAATACTACAGTCATAATCATGTTGCAGTTTATAAATGTATCAAATCAACAGGTTGTATGCTCTAAACTTACACAGAGGTATATGTGGTCCCACCCAGGGAGCAGGCTTGCTCTGGCTTCTGCTGGGAATGGGTTGTAAGGAAAGCAGAGGAGCGCCTGCTGCAAGAGCTCAGAGGAGAGCTGAGGGGCTGGGAGCTGAGAGTGGGGTCCGTGTCTGGACAGCATGGAGTGTGAAGTGAGAACAGAGGCTGCCTACAGACAGCCAATATGTAGGCTACAGATGAACCTATTTACAAATTCTAATTCATAGCATTTATGTATTATGAAACCAGTCCATCAGAAAGAACCCAAATTAGCTGCCTCTGGTGTTGAAATTTGTTATAAAACAGATTGACGTGTGCATCCTTTAAAGTTTCTACACATTCGTATGTAAAACAAAGTCAAATGTTTGAGGAATGACAGAAGGACCTTCATAGCATCTCAAGGATCTGTGGAACACAGAGCAAAAACTAGAGCTCCCTGGGCTGCTGGGAAAGATGCCACACCCTGTGAAGACTGAAGCAGGTGGCCCCAGACTGCTCTCGGGGGGTGTCAGGAGAGGTGGAGGCTGTTGATGGGGTTGGAAGCAACAAGGCAGCCCATGGCACCTCCCTGTCCTTGGAGGGCCTGAGGCTCATGGCCCTGAATGATTTCCCTCCCTGCCTTACGGAACAACCAGAAATAATGTTTGACAACAAAATGTGTTAGAAGTTCGTAGAAAGCATACTCTTAGTGAATAGTGCCAGCACGACACATGAGTTACATGTAACAAACAGGAGTCGTGAAAAATACATGGAAAAGCCCCCAAGGACTAAGGTAAAGGTTGATACCGACCCCAAATTCAATGGCTGGTGGTGGGTGAGCACAGGGTGACTGCAGAGGAAGGATGTGAGAGGAGGGGAAAAGGGTCCAGATAAGGCAGCTGACAAGTCTGGGCCCTTCTAGGGCCAGCACCTCTAGCCAAAGGTTAGGTGGGAAAAGGCAGCCAGTCATCAATGCCTGAACCTCTAGGTAAAGCCCAAGGGGATGGGAGCGGTGGGCAGCAGCAGTCATACCCTTCCTCCCGGCTTCAGTAGAATACGTGAAGATATAAGGAAATCCAAAATTAAGGCTTCTTCAGTCCAGTCAAGAGTCCCAATTTTAGGGATAACCATCTGTATTGGGGCGCAGTGTCTGCTGAGAAACTATTTAACACACATGCGAGGAGAACATACTGTTTGCCAAGAACCATTCTCTGCAGATGGTTGAAGGTACTTAGGAGAATTAATCCCTTAGTGACTGTGAACTCCAAGAAGAAGTCTGCATCCTTTGTACAAACCAAACTGGTATTTGACGTGTGCTCAGAAAAACCTTTCAATAGACAAAAAGTATTAGAGGGCTTTCAGTAAAAAATCTCATTGGAAAGACAATTTTTTAAGCAACATAGAATCAAAGAATTGAGATGTTGGTTTTAGTAGTTCACTTAGTACCAAGACTAGAATTGTGATGTATATACCAAGCAACTTATAATCATTTTTTCTGTTGTCACAAATCAACTCTGCATGACCTCACAGAAGAGGTGAGGTCACCTCTTTCCTCATAAAAGAGGAAAGAATGTACACGGTTTCTTATAAAGGGGAGGAGAAGCCAGTAAGCACTATAATATCCCTTTCCAGCTTCTAAAATAAGAGTTAACATCTCCAGTAGTGTTTTTGCAAAATTAGGGCACCCTAAGGAGTGGTCATCTTACTCAAAGGGATTCTTGAAGACCTTCCTCAGAATAGTAAAGAAAATTATGGAAAATTTTAACGGGATATTTTTAATCACTTTAACGTATATAAGGTAAAGAAAGTGGGGCTGGTAAAAAGCCGTCTTTAACAAATGGATAGAATGGGAGGGGATGTGATACAGTGAATCACATATGGATAAACCTAGCTTCAAACCCTGCCTTTCCCACTTGCTAACTCTGTGACCTTAGGTGAATTACTCAATTGCTTTGCATTTCCATTTGCTTATCTGTAAGATGGAGATCAAAATTAGCTATTTCAAAGAATGCTTCTTTTTTTTAAAAAAAAGATTTTATTTATTTATTTGACAGACAGAGATCACAAGTAGGCAGAGCAGCAGGCAGAGAGAGAGGGGGAAGTAGACACCCTGCTGAGCAGAGAGTCTGATGCGGGGCTTGATCCCAGGACTCTGGGATCATGACCTGAGCCGAAGGCAGAGGCTTAACCTGCTGAGCCACCCAGGCACCCCTCAAAAAATGCTTCTCAGAATCAAATGACACTGTGTATCTAAGATATCTCATAGCAGCTTGGGTATATATCAAGCATTAAGTCAATTATGATTTCCCGAGTAGGAAACCAACACATCAGAGTGTCTTCCAGGTTCACCGCTATACATAATGAGACATTTAAAGTACGAAATCTTGTGCTCACTTCGGCAGCACATATACTAAAGTACAAAATCTTACATATATTATAAATTTACCTATTTAATCTTCAAAATCAGGAAATTCATTCTTATTTGATTTGAATATTGAATAAATGATAAATTATTTGAATGTCCATAAAGCAGTCTTGATAGTTGTAAGATTTTCAAAGAAATATTTTAAAGGAAGATCAAAGATTACAGTTCCATGTTGCAACTAACAAAGTGACTACTTGTTAGAAGACAAAACCTTTGATTCATTCCTCTTAATTAAAGGAATTTATGAGCTGTGTATGTCTATATGTGTGCATGTAAAGGTAGGTGGAGGAAATATATAAATGTGGGGGGGTGGCTTTCATGCCACTCTACCAGCTTAGCATGTTTTATTGAAGCTGCTAGAAGAGAAAGAAAATTATTCAAGCTTCTCAGATTCTTTCCTCATTTTTAAGTCTGTTTCATTCATAAAGCATTCATTTCTCTCCTTTATTCCAAGGTAATCAAGGTCTCTGTATTTTTACTGCTCAAAAATCTCATTTTTTTCTCTTCCTTTGCAAGTTAAACTATCAACTCTTTCCTATGACTTTCACATGTGAAAATGTTCTGAGTTTGGGAATAACTGAATTATCAACTTAAATTTAAACATCTTTGTGTAATACAGTGCTTTATTGTAGATGATTCAGATTTTTTAAAAATTTTTTAATTGAAAAACCAGAAATATTAAGAGTAATACACATTCTTTATATTCAATTTGGAAAATATAAGAAAAGAAGATTAAAAAATAAAAGTAAGCCATATATTATAACTCAAACAATAAAAATGTGTTTTCTTTCCAGTCTCTTTGCATTGGTATAGCCTTGCATATAGTATCAGACTACAATACTGTGCAAACTGTATTTTTTTTACTTTTCTCACATGATTATTTTCTCACATTATTAAAAATACTTCAGGAGCATCTGGGCAGCTCAGTGGGTTAGGCCTCTGCCTTCGGCTCAGGTCATGATCCTGGGGTCCTGGGATCGAGCCCTGCATTGGTCTCTCTGCTTAGCGGGAAGCCTGCTTCCCTTCCTCTCTCTCTGCCTGCCTCTCTGCCTACTTGTGATCTCTGTCTGTCAAATAAATAAATAAAATTTTAAAAAATTAAAAAATAAAATAAAAATACTTCAAAAAATATTTAAGTGCATTAAACACTCCCCCATCCTGCACATTTTGATCACCTTTTTTTTCCCTCGATCAAAAATAATTCTGTGATGAACCTCATTTTACAATGCAGTATGTTTAGTCCTACAAAGCAAATGCACAAACGTGAACACTATTCCGAAGGAGAAATGGAAGAGAAGATAATACGGGAAGGAGTAAGGCCAGACATCCTAGCCCTCAGTCCGTGTTTGCCTCAGTACAGAGGAAAACACTCACCACTTAAGATCTGTGCTGTGGTCTGTAGACAGTGCAAGGTTCGAGCCTCTTAGTTATCAGATGTCTGTGCCTTCGGGTGCTTCAGAATGGATGATTGACTCCAGCCTGACAACAGCCTATGGGAAGGAAGTTACAAGAGGCCAGTGGGAAGCCACATGGAGCACCTCACTCAGTTTGGTGTAATACAACTGTACATGTATCAATTTATAAAGCTTATAAGCTAAAAGAACTAAAGACTAAAAGGCAACCTAAGGAAGAAAAACAGTTGATACATTACAACGATACGATGTAATAAACAGCTTTTTAAATTTAGCACTGTGCTTTAGATTTCTTATACTAAAAACCAAGGGGAGCACCTGGTGGGGTGCAGTCAGTTAAGCAGCCAGGTCTTGGTTTCAGCTCAGCTTGTGATCTCAGGGTTGTGGGATGGAGTCCACCTGGGGCTCTGAGCTTAGCACAGAGTCTGCTTAAGACCCTCTCCCTCTGCCTCTCCCCATCCCCACCCATTCTCTCTCTAAAATAAATGTCTTTTTAAAAAAAAAAAAAGAAGAAGAAGAAGAAGAAGAACATTTTAAAAAACGCGACAGAAAAAAATAATCAGGTTTTGGTGGGGAAACCCTCGCTTTATGACATCACTGCAAGAGCAGGAGGTTCGGGGCGGGGGCCAGGGACAATTAAAGAACAATTAGAGGGGTGGAACTGTAACATTTATAATATCAAAACCCAGTAGGTTACCTTGTGATCCCTTACAATATCCCCATCTTATTTTCAAAATTCGATGTCACCAACTGGCAAGTTTTAAGCAGTTCTCATGTCTATACGTGATCCCTGAGAAAGCTCTCAGCAGTCTAAAAGCACGCAAGAGTTCCATTTTTACACTCATTTTGCCACTGACATGGCATGGCTGTCTGGTAGCTGGCATGTAGCTTCTGGCCGTGGGGATCATTTGAAAGGTCTTTAATGCCCAGAGAAAAGGTACTTGAGATTCAATTGAAGAGAAGAGAAGAGAAGAGAAGAGAAGAGAAGAGAAGAGAAAGAAAATTATTCAAGCTTCTCAGATTCTTTCCTCATTTTTAAGTCTGTTTCATTCATAAAGCATTCATTTCTCTCCTTTATTCCAAGGTAATCAAGGTCTCTGTATTTTATCATTAATCCAAATATTGCAGTAAATGATAAGTAATCTCTTTGATTAGTTCGCTGTTCCTCTAGAAGAGAGTGGCAGCCTGCCTGCTCTGTTGGCTCATGATCCAACTTTGAAAATGAGATAAGGTCTATGGATTCTCTCCCTGGAAAACTGTGCGTGCACACATACAAAATGGTGTAGGCAATTTCTGGAGGCCCATGGAGCCTGTTATCCACCTTTGTACAGAAGAATACAAATGTATAAAGAAATAGTAAACCAGCTGATTGAAAAGTTTAGGAGGGTGGTGAAAGAGCGGGAAGTAGAAAAGGAAGATTCTGTTCTGGGCCTCACTTGGCCTAGACTTCCTGTTCTTAAGTTTTCACAGCAGCTCCGTGCACTAGATACGATTTTTCTATAGCCAAGGAAACTGAGGTTCAAAGAGGTTATGGAACTTCCCCCAAGTCCTAGTGCTGAAAGTGGCAGAATACAAATGTTAGCCTGGTCTCCTGCCTTAGTAAGTCCAGCATACATTTCACAGAGCAATTACTGGGTCAATGTACTGCTTTCCCGTCTTAGGACTTCTCAAGAGAGAACTGAGCTACTGGTCTAATCACATCTGCTAGATTGGGAACTCCCTGAGAGTAGGGACCGCATCTCATTCATTTTCCATCTCCTGTGCCTGGTCCATAGAAGGCACTCTTGAAAGGAGAAATGGATGTATACATTAGCATGCTGGGGCAAAAGTCCTGTGAAGACCAGCAGAAGCCATATGCAGCTGTATGTTGCAAAAACATGAAGGTCCCCGTCATCACTAAATATTCCTCTAGATGACCACTGGGAGCAGACTTTAATAGCTTCGAAAACACACATGGTGAAACTTTTGTAAAGGAGCAGCATTTAATCCTTTTGAAAAATAACCTACCTCTAAAACACAAAATCTGCCTAAAATGATCAGGTCAGCAATTAACGTCTTCTGGTAGTGAACTACTGCATCGTATAAAAACCAAACTCATGCTGAAAATAAGTGCATAAATTAGGACTACTTCTAAAGATACTTAATTTTGCAAAATTCATAATAAGAACTCCAATGCATTTTTTTTTGTTTTTGCAATAATTTCTCTAAGGATGAAAACTAAAGGCCCCATTTCAATGTAGTAAAGGTAATTGCAGCATTTACTGCTCATGTCATGTTGATGTATGACTATGTATCAAAGGTCATCCTTCTGTACTCATACATTATCAAATTTGAAAGCGCAGTATTTGATTCTGACCAACCTTTAAACTGCCCACAATGTATGTGAAAAATAGATGGAGATCTACCTTGGGTTTGTGTGTGTGTGTGTGTTTTTTAAATGAACCCATGTTTCGGAAGCAGAGGGGTCAAAAAGCCAGTGGCAAGGTTAGATGTCAGCACTATGAATCTCATACTGTCTTAGCTTATCAATGAGGTCTAGTACAATGATCACAAGCTAAAATTGCTGTACTAATGAAGACAAAGGTCTAAAAAATTAGATAGCACAGACCCTCTGACAGAGGGCAGTACCTTGTGGACGATAATGCAGAAATAAGGACATAAATCACTCTTCAGAGACAATAAAACCTATAATGCACAAATTGAATTGTTTACATGTATATTGGATCACTGCTAAAAACAGTTAAGTGTCAACTGCCGGACCTCTTGTTACTCATCTGGAACACAGCAGCCCTGAATTCAGCTTCCTCATTAAGACAAGTCATCTGCTCCCTGCTTCTCCTCTTCCAACTCCAAATACATAGAGCTCCTGTCCCAACACACAACTTAGTAGTTTCATGCCATCTTGTCCTGAAAGGAGTGCTGGACAGTCACAGTTGCTTCAAACTATTGCTGACCGTTATTTGCTGGGAGGATAAACTGCTTGTATCTGAATCTACTAAAACTTGCTGCTCTCTCCTTTGTGGTTGGGAGAGTGGAAAGGTGGGGAGAGGTGGAGAACAGCAGGAAAGAGAGTATGCCCAATCTTCAGTAATGATTGTGGCTGTCTTTAAATAAATAAAATACTATTTAATTAAGCCTGACTACGGGAGATTGCCTATTGAAAAGAAGAACAATCACACAAACACATAAAAGAATCCATGTCTTCAAAAACCAAAAGAAAAAAAAAATGTTCTGAAATGAATCCACATCATCTACCCAAAACATGTTTCAAGCATATCAATTTTATTTCAGCCTGTACTCAGTTTATAAAATTCACAGCATCCTACTTGAAACACTCATGTATTATTTGGTTGTGTGAACACTCATAATCAAAAATTCAAGTTCATTCCAAAATTTGAATCATTTTGGTCCTAGGAAAAAAATATTTTTAAAGAAGCAATTATTACCATAATTTACTAAAATGTGTTAACTCTTGACAGATAAGCAAACCCTTTAGCATTCTTGCTGTAGACAAGGCACAAAATGCCCATTTCATTTTTAGAAAAAAGAAATAACTTAGCTGACTATAATTCATAAAATATGTATTAGGGCACATTTTAATTACACCTGCCATGTGCAGTATACAATACCTTTTTGTATTTTTTGAGGCAAGTACTCAACTTTAAGGTCTGAATTCCAATGGCCTATATACTAAAAGAGGAAATATTCCTAAATTGTATTTCATGTGTGTGTGTATCCAGGCTCCACCAGATACAATGTCAAAAAAGCACCTACTTAATCCAGAAAATTCCTATGTTAACATCAGATATAACATTAACTGGGTCAGAAATGAAATAATAAAAATATACAGAAAAACAAAAATATTTTAAAATACCCTATTCTATGGGTGAGTAAAAATATGAGGTCAGAGGGTGTGGAATGCAGAGATCATCAAGAATGGTAGAGTTTATTAAACCAAATTATTTCATATACAATTTAGAAACCTTGCCCAAATAATAGATTCATGTGAGTGAGAGAAGAGCTTCCCGCCTGAAATCCCGCGTACTGCAACAGCCCTTCGGTCATTCCAGCTCAGCTCATCCAGTTACTAAACATCTATGCTGGGGACTAAGGATACAAATGAATCCTCCCCACGCTGTGTGCTGTGTTTCCATATGCTCAAATCTTGAACTAGTCCTTCTCACGTTCTAGTAATTCCTTTACTGATAGGCGTTTCAGAGAGAAGTAGCACGGAGACACTAGGGCTGACCGAGTCTGGTCTATCACTTATTTCTACAAACCCACTCTCTAAACATACATGTAGTAGACACCGTACCAGGTGTGAGTTTTGTGTTGTTTTGTTAGAGGAGAGCAAGAGTGAGAAAATTTAAATTGAGAAACCCAGCCAGTCTTAGTATTCACAATCAACGGGGGAGGCAGAGAGTTCCAAGAGATCAGGGGACAAGCTACATATGATGTATAAAGGACAAGGAGAACAAAAAGCAAGTAACTGCTTGGGAAAGCTGAGGAAGAGGTCACTGAGAAGATGATAAAGCTGGGTCTTAAAGAAACAAGATTTTAACAAGAAGAGCACCACGTAAACTCGGCACAGGGCATCTCTCAAAAGCATCAAATACTTCTCTGGTCACAATGTGAGGGAGAGTAGCAGAAGAAAAAGCTAGAAAAGGGGATCCTTGCAAGCCCCCTAATGAGTCAGCCATATACAAATGAACCTTAGAATATTTAGCTTGTGTTTTCTTTTTTCTCTTTATTTAAATTCAATTAATTAACATACGTTGTATTATTAGTTTCAGAGGTAGAATTTAGTGATTCATCAGTTGCATATAATAACCATTGCCCTTTACATCAGGTGCGCTCCTAATGCCCATCACCCACTTACCCCTTCCCTCACCCTCCTCCCCTCCAGCCTGTTTTAGAAAGCTCCTACAGCAAAATCAATGCTGGATTTTAAAAAAAAGACAAAGGAAGCAATTGGAGTTTGCCTAAATTGTGAGGATCAAATTATCTGGCCCTCTCCCTACTCAGTAATTCAAATTTTAAATTTACAAAACTGCTCACACTACAAAATCTGCACTAAGACTACAGCAGTGTTTTCCATTTTGGGTGTGTGTGTGTGCACATAACTATTCAACAGCTAATTTATTGTGTCTTCTACATGCCAGACACTAGGAATACATTGATAAGTAAAAACAGATATGGCCCTGCCTTCAAGGAGTTCATAGTCTAGTGTAGGAGATAAATTATCAAAGAATTTCAAGGGGCGGGTGAGTAGAGAGTCTGACAAGCATTCAGCTGAGAAGACTGCCCTTAAGCAATACTTGGCATTATCACAAAAATATGAGAAATCCAAAAGAGGATTAGTCTGTTCTTCCAGCTACCAAAAGAGGAGAGGGCTCACAGATAGCGAATAGGACAGGGACTTAATGACCCTAGGTTCTGATTCCATTTTACAACATTCATAAACTAAGTGGTCTTGGGGAATTAATTCCCACTTGACAGGATTCCACCTCCTTACATGGTTGTAAGAGAACATATGTGAAAGTATCTAGAGCACAGTGGCTGACCAGGAGCAGGTATTCAAACAATGTTCATTTAATTCCTTACTTTCTTCACCTTTCAAAATCAGACGAAGATAAAAATATTTATTTTCACAAAAATGAATGATTTTCCCCAGTTTTCCTAAGTCAAATGCCAGGGATCTGGTAAAAGTCTTTGGCAGCTGAAAATTTGGCCTGTTCTCGTATAATCCTGGAATAAGAACTTTAAAAATCTAATTTATGAAGGAGATTTTTGAGAACACTTTTTAATCTCCTCCAACTGCTTCCAACTTCTACCATTATTGCTGCCAAAGAAAAAGGAAGGTATAAATATTAGAAAAGAAAAAAAAAACTGGAGAAAAATGCATAAAGCAGAAAATCTAGGTTGTAAAATACATCAAAGAATATACAGCTATGTAAGTGGACAGTGTTTTCTTCTGAAGTCCACAAGTAGTGTAAGTTAAGCCACATAACAGGACCTCTGGAGGTGAGAGAATGGAAAAGTAAACAGAATAAGGCAAACCAAAGGGTACTTGGGGGGACATTTACTTTCAAATAAATTTAACAATTTTTAAAAAGACATTTTTAAATAGTATTGAAGTAGAAAATACACATTTGTTTCTGAGAAGGAAAGAAATAGGTTGAGGCAAATTAATAGTTTATGGACCAATACAATTTAATGAGGCTTCTATCCTGTATTTTTAAATTTTTATTCTTATGTCTATATTCTAATGCCTGTATTTTTCTTTTTTTTTTTTTTCTAAATTCAGAGCCTGAATACATTTACTTATTAGCTAGGTGGAGTTAATATATTTAGATCTTCAATAACTCTGGAACAAGTCAAATTACAAACAGTAAGATTTAGCAGATCATCAATTCACAATCATCTTTATCTTGATTCTTCTTTATGTAAGTACTTGAATTATTTATAATAGCTCTTCGGGAGTCCACAAACTATATCTAAGTCTCTTCTACAATTTTTTTCCAATGAATTGAGGTTTTACTATATAGTAACCTACATTATTTTCTTCTGATTTTTTAAAACAGCTCTGTTCTCCATGATTGTTTCAAAATAGCTATTCATAATTGTGTCAATTATCCCCATTCTTTGCTTTGACTGATTTGCATGAAAAAAAAATAAAACATATCACATTTTTACAGTAACCAAACTCCAACACCAATATCAATTGGCAGTGTAAAGTTGGTGGTTCAATATAAAGCATCTGCATTAAGAGCTGAGATCTGAATTTTGGCTTGGTTCAGATGCTAGCTATCCCTATGACCTGTGTAAGTCATTCAGCTTTTCTGACATGCAGCATACAATACAAAATTAGAGTATCTCTCCCATTCACCTTTTCTCTCTCACACACGCACACACACTATAACTATAAGCTCAACTCTCCTGACTCAATCAGGTTCTCCATAACAATACTGCGTACCTAATGCATAAAACAAAAAAGATACATTTCAAGAATAAAAGGTATAAGTTAACAACAATTAGCAACATTTCCAAACTTGGCTTCTAACTACTCTTATTTGAATGCAATCCGGCAACTATTTATTGCAGGTCCCCATGTCTTTGTGAGTGGGACAATATCCCAGGCAGAGGAAGTGCAAGCTGGGGGATTAGAAAAAAACTTTGCATATACAAACCACAGAACACATTAAGATAGCTACATTAAAAGTGGGGCGGGAATGGTGGCAATAGTTGTGGTCAGAAATGCCAGAGGTAACTAGAAGCAGAATTACACAGGCTCCGTAGGCCCTACCAGTCAGTTTGGACCTCATCCCAAGAACAATAAGGAATCACTGAAGGGTTTAAGAAATGGTATAGCAGGATTCCTTTCCCAAATTTTAGAACTGGGAAAGGCTCACGCTATAGCGCACAAAATAGATAGCAAGTGAGCAAGACTGGAGACAGAATCCAGTGAAGAGACAGTGCGGAGATACTGGATGCCTCAATGAGAAGAAGCAGGTCAGTAATTAAAAGTAAGACTTCTAAAGTTATTTGTCTGCATTCAAATCACAGAATTTCCACTGACCAAACTGCTTATTCTCTCTACAGCTCAGTTTTCTCATCTATAATCCAGAAATAAAAATCCTCACAGGGTTATGCCAAAGAGCAAATAAGGCACATATGACAGTTAGCATGTTGCCTGGCACAGAGTAAGAATGCAAATGTTTATTATCATTATTAATGTTAATGGGATGGAGAAATGAAAAAACAACTGGAAGATGTTTTGGAAACAGAAATTGACAGTGAAGATGTAGGAAAAAGGGGAAAGGGGAAGAGGGGTCAGTGTAGTTCAAATACATATTTTTAAGTTCTGAAGGTTTGAAGGAGAAAATAGTGTTCATTTTTGAATATACTGATTGTGAAAGACACTTAGAAGGCAGGGGATTGTATCTGTCTGAAGGAAAGCAAACGGATCAAGACTGGAAATTTGAGAATCAGAGAGACGGGTGTTAATTAAATCCATGGGGTTGATGAGATCCTCCAGAAAGAGAATATGCAAATGAAGAAATGCTGGCACCAGGAAGAAGCTCTGGAACACTAGTATTTAATGGGTGGGTAGGGGAAGAGAAGCCTGCAAAAGACACTGAGAGGCGGGTGCCAGAGTGTGAGAGCTCCAAAGCCAGAAGAAAAAAAAAAGTGTTTCAACCAAAGGGAGTGCTCAACAGTGTCAATACTTCCAAGCAGTGAAATAAGCTAAGAACTGAGAGTTTTCACTGGATTTAGTAACTAAATTATTCATTTACCTAAAAATATGCATCAAGCTAGACCTGCAGATACAGGTAAACAAGACAAAAGAGAGCCTTGCACACATACTGTGTGTTGTGAAGATAGTAAACTAGTAAACAAGTAAAATACTAATATTGTGACAAGGACCATAAGTAGAGATAAAGTGACATGACAGAGAGTACTAGGCAGAGGCCAGCTTTAGATAGGGAATTCAAGAGCATCCCTCTCTGAGCAGAAAACTTTGAAGTGTAGACTTACTGAAGGACTGGGTTTAGCATGATCACAGAACTGGGAGAGCCCTGGAAGGCACAGCATCGCAGTAGAGGAGGGATGGAGACAAAAGAAGTCAGACCGTGTTTGTAGATCACGCTCAGAACACAGTGAGAAGAGTTTGAAAATATCTGTGGAGCATTTCTAAGTAGGGAAGTTTAGATCACTCTAGCTAATAGCACTTCACAGTTTATTTTTCCTTATTTACACTAGTCCTAATAATCAGAAATAGAACATTTAACCATTCTTCAAAACCATGATTTATTACAATATCAGAATAACCTTTTCTATTTTAAAGGGTGCTATACAATTATAGCCTGTTACCTGGTGCAGTGACCTCACTAATCCCCTTTTAACCTGCTTCCATTTTCCTTTCAAAGATGTTTCTCATATTTGCTTGATTCTATCACTCAATTATATTTCTCTGAACTACCCCTCATTTTCAAGCAATGCGCACCAGAATTTGAATGTTTTAAAACAAGAAGACTCGGGGCATGTGGGTGGCTCACCCTGCTAATTAAGCATCTGAATCCAGATTTCGACTCAGATCATGATCTCAGGGTGGTGAGATTGAGCCTCCCATCAGGCTCCGCGCTCAACAGGGAATCCGCTTGAGATCCTCTCTCTTCCTCTGTCCTTCTACCCACTCCAAAAATAAATACATAAATACATAAATAAAAAAACAAGATGACTCAGCATGATGCCACTAAAATGTTTATAGGTCAAAAATGTACAAAACCTGAGATCCACCTTCCCCCAAAAAGATTATATTCAGAGATTATATTCCAGTCTCAGGTTCCTATTTCTATCATCTACGTATTTATTTATATATATGTATATGATAGAGAAAAGTTGATGCAGAAAATTGGCTTGATTCTGAGCAGCTAAATTATATGTCCATATTATTTTTTCATTTCCTTATTTACAAGAGGAAGAATTTATAGCCCTTCCATATTTCACAAGGATATCAATAATATAAAATGCTGTCATTTACTTAATTATTAATTGTAGGCAGTGAGCTAGGCATATTATATAAATTATTTTTAATCATCCATATACCCCAAATAGTAGACATTATACCTCCCATTTTACAGTCGAAAAAAACAGTCTCAGAGAGGCTGGGTGACTTGCCCAAGACTACAGAGCTAGAATTTAAACCCAGTTCTGTGATTCAAAAACTCTGGTCCCTATAGCATAATGCCTCAGACTATTAACAGATTGGACTCATTAAAATACCTATCAGATATAAGATATTAATCATAAAGATGAGCTTTTAAATAATAAATGTTATTTTATTAAATATTTAATAAACTGTATTTAGTTTACTAAACTTAGAAATATTTGCCATATATATATATATATATATATATGAAACTTGATTTCAATTTTCTTAATAATGGAGAAGAAAGATAAAAGGAAGATTAAAAAAAGATAACCACACTGTATTTAAGGTCCAAAAATTACCATTCTGGGTGACTTTTTTTCCCAGTTAATAATACATAGATTAACTCCAATGAATTATTAGTAACTAATTGCTTATTCTCAATACTTATTTATTTCTCAAAATTAGAAATTAAAAATGGCTTCAGGTTTCCCTGAATCAGAAAACCCTAATCTCTGATTAGAACCTCTAAATGCTCCTATTTCTCTGAATTTAAAAAGCAATTAGTTTGAACTGAAGCATCATAATTTACTCTCAGGAGAGTCTATAGATTAATTGTATTGTGAGCTGCTCCTACTAAGATTTTTTTAGGTAGCCAAGTCATCCACCAAGACACTGTCTGAAGAAGTCTAGATATTTAACAAAAAGAAACTGCTGCCAGATCATCTTTATTTTCCTTAACAAAATACACACAAGAGCACAAAATTCACTTATATATCACCATTATTTTACAAGTATAAATAATGCTCAGAATTCAAGTACAGTCAAGTGCAGAGATATTTCCTATATGTTAATATGTAAACATAAGCTAATTATATACATCATGTGCCTTTGGCCCAGCTGCAAAATAAGAAACATCAAAGAAGAAACACTGCACTTGACTGTTCAATTGCATTCTTACTGAGAATTCGTACCAATGCCTATATAGATACAGTTATAACTTTCCTACCACTTAATGTAAATGCCTAAGTAGACATCACCCCTGCAAATACCTCAAGAATTAAAATTCCATCCATTTTTGATGATGAATGATTAAAAATCTTAACTGAGTTTCATTCCTTAAAATAAACACCATTAGAACTTATTCATAACCAAAGTTCTTCCTATGTCAAAATGGTATTATTTATAGGTCACACACAGAGAAAACAAGAATGCTATTCTGTTTACTTTTAGAATGGAAGAAAACATCTAATACCTGGCTAAACAGTGTGGGTCTTTATACATTCCAAAGGTTCTTACTTTACTGATATCACTTGCCTTTAATTTAACATCCAGGAGCTACAACTCTGACATATTGAAATAGCCAAGCAATCTAAATTCAAATGATATCAAGCATATATCCTTACGAGGGAAAAAAGAAAGCACCACCTAGAAAGCGATAACTGACATCAACAAGACTATAAATATCCAGTTGAAGGCACGTGGAAGCATTTACTACATGGCCATCAAAGATTCTTCACTGAGTTCAAGATTAGGAGTAGAATCAGCTCTAGGGACTGCTGATTTGGCTTCATTCATTGAGGTGTCCTCATTTTCAGCCTCTTGTTTCTCCTCTGGTTCCTCTGTGCCAGATACTTTTTCAGTCCCTTGGTCTGTCTCCTCTGTATCTGATATTTTCTCATCTGTCTGCTCTGTACTGTTATCAAGTACATCTTGTTCTTCTACAGATTCTGAAAAGATAAAGAGTCAAGACTTTAGGATTTCCAAAGATAAAATGCTAAATAAGATAAAAGATAGGCGCACACACATGGACAAAGAAACAGGAGAATGGTCTAACATTATCCTTAAAATCTTTTAAAATACGTACTTAAGTGCTCGCTTCGGCAGCACATATACTAAAATAAAATACGTACTTAACTCCCTATTACATACAAGAATTGGTGGAATGAAGGAAATAACAACTTGGAGAAACAAACCTATAAACATACTTTTAACTAAAGCCCTATATTTCTCTAAAATTTAGGAATTTTCACAGAATTTAGGAACCTTCCTAAAGATGCATTTAAAAGTTAAATGTCCAAATATATCAAACGAAGTCCCAACAGATTTATAAGACAGCAGCCCAGTAAACAAAGCCAATGTATTAACTCCCAGATTACATTTCCTGAAGGAGTTGTCTCCCTTGCACACAGACAACTCTAAACAATAAATGTATATGCCTGTGGGTGTATGCATATGCGTGTGCATGTACAGGCAGTGCCATCTCCCACATTTACCTCTCTATTTACCTCTCTATTATCCAAAGACTGGGATGGTCTGAATCCACCTTTTCCAAAGGCATGACAAGTTTCCCCCCATCCCTCTACAACACAAGTTCTCAGGATTTGAATCTCTGGGTCATATGCAGATTTATAAGACCAGTAAACAAAGCCAATGTATTAACTCCTAGATTATATTATATTAATATAATATACCTACAATACAAGGAAGAGAAAGGGAAGGGTCTTTTGCCTGCCTCCATAGTGGAAGCTAAGTGAGGGTCTTGGTTCCTATCTAAAAATTTACTCCCTTTAAATTTTCCTTTGAGTTTCATTAAATTCAAATCCCTTAATAATAATAACCTTACTCAGTAAAGTCCCTTTAGTTTTTTAAAGTTTAAAGAATAAAATGAGGGAGGGAATGTCAGAAGCAGAAATCTTTGGGCCTCCCAATTTCCAAGTCAAAAATAAAAATCTAGCTTTTGTTTTTATAATAAATAGTAAAAAACATCCTTGCTAGGAGAAATATGGTTAAACCACATCAGCCAAACAAATAAGCAAATTTTACTATGCTCCTAGAAGATCCCTTATGATATACTACAAATGTTATTACTTCAAAAAATCTGAAGGAAAAAGCCAATCTACACTAGTAAAAAGCTCAAGTTTAGTTCATTTACAGTACAGGTCAGAGTCTTGCTAAATAAAAACAGATTTGCAAAGAAATTATGTGCTATATGCACACAAGGAAGTGGACATCTTACAAATTCATGGTTTTACCATTATCAGTTTAAATAGATACAAATTATCTAAATCTCACACACTCATGCCAAGACTTTAAAAATACTAAAAAATTAGGGCGCCTGGATGGCTCAGTGGGTTAAAGCCTCCGCCTTTGGCTTAGGTCATGATCCCAGAGTCCTGGGATCGAGCCCCGCATCGGGCTCTCTGCTTGATGGGGAGCCTGCTTCTTCCTTTCTCTCTCTTTCTCTGCCTGCCTCTCTGCCTACTTGTGATCTCTATCTGTCAAATAAATAAATAAATAAAATCTTCTAAAAAAAAAGTGTAAAAAAAAAGACAATTGGAGAGTGAAGTAGCTCTTAAAAAATTAAAATTAAAAAAATAAAAAAATTAAAATACTAAAAAATCATTATTACTTTAAACAGACATCTTCGATTCTAGTTTACAGAATTAATTACAACCTCCTTCCCTCTTTCATATATAAAATGAAAAGCCAAAATTCCAGTCAGGGACATCCAATTTAGTGAGGTCTTACTGTATGAAAATTCATAGGATCACAAAATGTAGTGAGGAATGTTCACAAATCCTACTTGTGTCAAATGTCACAAAAATGCTATTTTTAAGTTGAACTGAAAATACACTGCAGTAATGGCATCACAGTACCACTTGGAATCTTATCAAAATCAAGGTAGAAAAGCAGTAGGTCATTTGAGTTTTGTTATTTGAATGTTCCAGTGCACAAAGGAAAAGCATAAAGTACAAATGAAATTCTCTGGACATGTACGGATCATTTCTGCCACAAGGGCAAGCAAATTCTTCAGTGGAAAGCTTCAGGAGTCGCCAACCATTTGTAATTCTACCCTCCCAGAATTTATGCAGGGTAGAATGGTAAGAGTCAAAGTTTTCCACAACTCTCTGGCCATTGGGCAATACTTACTTGCCCAGAACTTTACAATTTGTTTTATTTTAGAAAGCCTTCTGAGACAAACCAATAAAGCCCTACGAAATGAAAAGACAAAAAGCTCAGAATCTGGGACTCAACTCACCAATAAATGTGTTTAGGTGAATAGAGACTCAGATAATTAGTTATAGTCTGTCTGACCAAATGCCTCAGTACCGAACAGGAGAAGTACTCAAGTTCATAGATTATCACAATAAAGCTCTGTGATGTAACTATTGTCAGAAACAGACACATCATTGGTCAAATCCAATTAAATTAAAAAACTCTGGTGTCTTGAGGCAGATAATACAAAAAGAAGTACTATAATAGTTACATTTTTAAATGTATAAAGATGAATTCTAAAAAATACTATGGGCTATCATAATTAAAAAATGACATACACAAAGCTTGCTTGTCAATAATTTATTTTATGTCAAAGAAAATACAGAAGACTAAAAACTGGTGAAATGATGCATAAGGCTTGAATATAATGAAAAAGCCTATTAATGACTACTTTTCTACCCCCAGGTTAATCTGCAGAAAAGTCATTTTAAAAACTGTAATACTACAGAAAAACTGGTATGTGTTATGATGCCTATGAAGCAGACATCAGTCTAAATGACACAGATATTCGATTTTTGGATGCCAAACCCATTTTGTTCAAGTCATCCAAATAAGATTTAAGTGAATTAGGTGTGCAAGATTAACAGAGAATTACATGTCTAAGAACTAAAATACAGAGCTTTATAATAAGATTATTAAATGTATTCCAAAAGTATTCACTTGTTTGCTATGGGAGAATATCATTTGCCTATTCTAATAAAAACAGCTAATTTTTTCTGTGAAGTTATAGTTTAAAATAGCTTGATGGTATAAGATAATATAATAAAGATGTCAATATTTGGGCATAAAATAGTAAGAAAGAAACCAGCACTTGTGTTCACACTAATTAAAGAGGCCTCTTCTCCCCCATGCAACATTAGTTTAAGACTAAAATTAAAACAAAGCTACCCAACATAATACCATCAGTAAGAAAATTTTTAAAATCAACTTTGGCATCCATAATGTCAAGAAAACAATATATCACAATGTTAAAAAACAAAAATGACCTATGGAATTTGTTCCTTTTCCCACTGCTGCCCCCTGCCCCTCTCCCCAATGTTCTTTAGAGAGAAAGCTTTTTCTACCAAATTGTAAACAACTGGCTTACAGTTGTTTGGAACTGAAACTCATAAAACTGAGTATTAACTGTATAATGAATACCACTGCCTCATCTATAAACCACACACATGCAAAAACATGTATGAACATCACCTTATCTTTTGGGTTTTATTCTCTCTCTTAAAAAAATAATTTTCTTTGAAAATTCAAGAATGGTCTAGCAAAACAAATTCATGTATTTCCTTTAGAAATACATAATTTCCAAGGGGGAGGAAACTATTCTATTTAGTTTATGCCTTTGAAAATCCTTCATATTTTGGTGAATTCATTTAGATTCTTACTTTTTATTTTGTTTTACAATAACAAAAATTTGTCTTGCTTATGCATCAAACTTTTGCCTTGCTAACACATCAGTACCCACTATATGTGTAGATTATAAAACTTACCCAAAGGAGAATTTGTTCAATTAAAATGGAAAGTCTGTCTTTGAACTCACAGGTCTTAAGCAAAGCAGTTTTTATGTGACTTTCTGGCTTACTGGCTTAATGAAAATGGCCAACTTACATTAAGGAACAAAGACATGAATCTCATCTCGAAACTTAACCCAGTATGGCTCAATGAATAAAATTAATTAAATAAAAACCACCTATGAGAGAATAACTCATACTAAGCACACAGAATACTGTTTAATAGTGATACTGTTATTTACCACTGGAGAACAAATGCATTAGATAAGAAAGAAATGTCATTATCAGGCAATAATGTAAAACTATTAGGTGAAGGTGCTTCAGCAAAGAGAATCAGAAGACCAAAAGATCTCTAGGTCTAAAACAAACAAACAAAAAGATACTATAGGCATGTTTGTATCCTGATGAAGCTATACATAATTAAATATCAATAAAGGTGTAAGCTTTTTGGATCTGGTAAATACATAATTCAACAAAATTTACATTATCAAATAGTTCAATTTCCTAGAGCATCATAACAAACAATAGTAAAAACAGAATTTTCTCTAGTTCAACATAACCTAACAGCAACAATATATTGCTTAAAAGAAAGAAAAAAGCAGAAATCAGATTACAAAAATAAATTTCACCTTATATAAATTTTACTTGCTATTTTTGGTATTTTTTATTTTTTCATTTTTTATTTAAATTTAATTAGCCAACATATAGTACATCATGAGTTTCAGATATAGTACATCATTAGTTTCATCACTAGTTCAATAACTCATCTGTTGCATATAACACCCAGTGCTCATAAGAGCAAATGCCCTCCTTAATGCAATGCCCATCACTTAATTACCCCATATTTTTTACAGTATTGATTAAATGCCATAGGTTTTATTATTAGAAAATTATTTCCAGTTGAATGAAAGCTATCTTTTATTAAAATAATTATATAAGATCTAGACAAATACAACTGAATAATTAAAACAATACTAACATTTTTCAAACATGGTAGCCTAAAATCACTCTATAGGTATGCTAACAATGTAGAAACCTACTATTCTAAGTATTTATCATGGTTAACAAAAAAGAATGCTACATATCAATTATTTTGGAAAGCATATTTTAGGAAAGCAAAACTGATAAAGCACTTTAATGTGGCTTAGCAGAGATTCACTACTCAGTCATAAAAAAACCAAATAACTTAAAAGTAGTTCATTACTTTGGCATACCATATCTAGTATGCGCTTACATAAAAAGAGAATCCATAATCCTAATTTCTTGTGTTTCTTTCTTTTTTTTTTTGGATCTCATTTATTTATTTGACAGAGAGATAGAGAGCACAAGTAGGCAGAGTGACAGGCAGAGGGAGAGGGAGAAGCGGGCTCTGCTGAGCAAGGAGCCCGATATGGGGGTCTACCCCAGGACCCTGGGATCATGACCTGAGCCGAAGGCAGATGCTTAACTAATTAAACCACCCAAGTGTCCCTTGTGTTTCTGTTATACAGTATTACCAAAGCATCTGGATACACAGTTCTAGAAGAAAATTACAGGAATCCAAATGAGTAATTAATAGGAGAAATTTCTTCTAGGTCTCCCTCTTTGATGAAAACTCCAATATCTCTTAAGTTGTTCTAAAAAGAGTGATCCAAAAGCCTTGTGTCTCATCCTAAATGCAAAATCTTCCACTAGCAGAATCAAGACAAAACTCAAAGCCTTGCATCATGGTTTTTTTTTTAAAAAGGTTGCTTCTAATGATTCAAGATTATTCATATAAGCAGTTACAGAATATTTGTTGAAAGGAAAATTCAGATGGAAGAGAGCTATCTTTTTGTTTCCTCTGTGACTTCAATAACCTAATCTCTACAGTTTCTGCCACTATCAAGGAGCTATTTCACTACTTTAAAAAATATAAAATTGGATGCCTTGGTGGCTCAGTCAGCTAAGTATCTGCCTTCGGCTCAGATCATGATCGCAGGATCCTGGGATCGAGTCCCACATTGGGTTCCCTGCTCAGCAGGGATCTGCTTCTCCCTCTGCCCCACCCGCCACTTGTGTTTGCTTTCTCTCTCTCTCTTACAAAAATAAATAAAATCTTTAATTTTATTATGTAAATTTATATTTATATTTTATTTATTTATTTATTTTACAAATTTATTTATTTTATTTTTATTTTTTATTATATAAATTATATAAATTTTATATATTAAATATATAATATATAAATAATGTATTATATACAAAAATATAATTGATATATAATACATATATAAAAACTTCCCAGCATTTATATATTTATATATTTTATTATTTATAAAAAATAAATTTATTTATTATATATTATTATATATATTATGTTATATATCTATATATGCCGGGAAGGTTTTTTAGACCTCAAGTTTTCACATCACGAACGCAGAAATCAGAAATCTAAGACCTTGCTTACACTGGCTGTCAGTACAGAGAGAGGACTGAGATGATACGGTCTTACTTAATAGTTCAGTATAATAATCATAAAGGTATGCCACCAGTGTTCAAAACAAATGCAGCTTCATCTTTCACGAGAATACTTGCTAATTACTTGGAAATGGTAACTATATCATAGTGGTGAGACAGTAGTCTTGGAGAAAAGTTTCAATCTTCTGGAAGCTAAAGTAAAAGGTTCTTAGCCTTTTTGATGAATCCAAGGAGAACTATGAAAAAGTTACTACTCCAAAGACTATTTTAGCCAAATGTAATTGTTTCTTCAGTTCCTTGCCCTACAGAGTTGTTAGACCCTGCCTCTGATTTTGTCTTCACCTATTAATATTACCTTATTAGGGCTGAGTTTGAGCCAGTTAGACTTCATTCTGGAGATTTCAGATAGAAAATGAGACATCGGGGGTATTGTTCCTCCTAGATTTGATGAGAAGGAAAGGTATAGCTAGGTGCTGTTTGCTAACTATTCATCTCAATCTTAGCAGAAGATACTAAAGCATGGGACTCTTTACCAAGATTTTTATTTTGTTGGCTGTTTTATTTCCTTTCTTTCTTCCTCCCTCCCTCCCTCCCTCCTTCCCTGTTTTTTCTTCTCTTTTCTTTTCCCTTTTCTTTTTCTATCCCCTTTCCTTTTCCCTTTCCCCTTTCCTTTCCTTTCTTCCTTCCTTCTTATTAGCTTTCAAATATTCACTTTAGCTTTTAATAAGCAAGTTTACTCATGGAAAGGACTTCAATTTTTCTTCTAGGAATCTCCAATATGAAATTCTTTAGTTTTCTGTCCCAAAAGGCAGCAATAGCAAGGCAGGTGATTTGCATGTGACAGCATGCAGCTCAGAGCATGACTTAAGCAGAAGAAAACTTGTGATTATGTTTGGAGCTGATGTTGCAGACTTGGAGAAGGTAAAGGTATTGATTCCATGTTGAAAGAAGAAGGGCTTTTTGTCATGACTATCTGTGTTCAAATTCATTTTGATAAATGTTAGTAAGCCAAAAGCCAAGCCCAAATCAACACACACATTTTAGGTTCACTCTTCAAGTTAAAAAAAGAAAAAAGGTTCTCAAATTTTCATACTAAACTTCTCATATCTGAAAATTCACTGTCTCATGTCATTCTCAGTTAAAGCAATTTTTTCACTACTCAGCACTTGTATAAAGAACTCAAATATATATAAATGAGAATTCCTAGAAATTAAAAGGATGATAAACTATATGAACTAAACTTCTAATATGAATTTTTTTTCTGTATCAGGCATAGCACCAAAATATCATGGCCTGAGCCATAATTTTAGCATCTTCATCATTCAGAGCTGCTCAAAAAATATCACCCCACCTAAGATTAACAGAAATAGTTGGCAATTAATAGTAAGATCTTCCATCTCTTCCCCATTTTTTTCATGATACTTCCTCAAGAAGTCATAAAACAGAATCAGAAGACGAGTTCCAAAAACCAATGAATTCTGATAAATTTTATTTCTCTAAAATAAGGTTGTTTTACATCAAAGGCATCCATTATCAACATTAATCTTGCAGACCCCAAAAAACTGTTTCAAAGGACTACCAGTCCTATCAACATAGTTATCCAATGACTACAGGATAACTTTCCGATTCCAAAGTTTCCTGCTTCCAGTAACCTTACCAATTCCAATTACCAATAGGCACAAACCTATTTCACCAATGTTAATTATAAATTTTATCAGAATTTTACTCTTATAAGTAGTTGCATAATTCTTATAATCTGCTTCACTTAAATAAATTGAAAAAATGATTCCATAAAAACACTACTAGTCCAATCTCCCAACAGTTACATGAAGATGTCACTCCAAAAACAATGTTTACCTACCTGTTGCTAGATGCTGCTTAGCACAGTATAACCAACATTTTAAAACTGAAGCACATTAGATCAATCACACAGGAGGCTAGAGTTTCAGAGCCATAGCTGATATGTGCATAATAAATTATGCATAATTTATGCATAAATTAATCCATTCTTACCTAAAAGCATTATGCTTTTATTATTAAATAGCAAACATTATTAAGAGGCAAAACTTTTTAATTAACATATTCATACCTTCACTGATCTGGTTCTCTGATGAAATCACACTTCTTGAGGGCAAAGGACCAACTGAACTTGAGCTTTCCACTGCCTGCCTCTTCTCAAAACTAAACTCTGGAAGTCTTGGAGCCTGAGGTCTAGTTTTTCTCGCAGGATTCAAGAAAAAACAGTAGGCACATCTAAAAGCTGCAGAGAATTAAAAACACACACACACACACACACACACACAAACCAAAATAAATTCAAGGATTAATGAGATAATTTTCAAGAATACTTTTGCAAAGTAGTCAAAGAACCCTTCAAAAATTATTTATCCCTTGAGAAATTACTTCTGGTTTTAATAATATGGCAGGTCCTCTCCAAAAGCTAATTTTCAAGCACCTTTTCTAATTACTATTACAATTAGAATATTAATTTTAAAACAGAAAAGATCCTAAATTACACGGCAGGTTATCTAATAGCAAAACAATCTATACTAATCTAAAATGTATTACAGAAATTCCACTTCTAGTCACTACAATAATTAGGTATTTTAAAATCCAGAACCCTGCTCACCTGCCCGAGAAAATGTAGCATAATTAAGTGCAATATTTTTTTAATAGTAACTGCACATGAGAATCATCTGAGGTACTTCAAAAAAAAAAAGAAAAAAAAGAAAAAAAAAGCCTGTCTCCCTCCCCTCAGACCAATTAAAACAAACTCTTTGTAGGTGGGTCTAGGCATGATAAAAATCTTTTTTTTTTTTTTTTTAATTTGACAGAGAGAGAGAGAATTCACAAGTAGGCAGGCAGAGAGAGAGGGGGAAGCAGGCTCCCCACTGAGCAGAGAGCCTAATGCGGGGCTCGATCCCAGGACCCTGAGATCATGACCTGAGCCAAAGGCAGAGGCTTAACCCACTGAGCCACCCAAGTGCCCCTAGACATGATAATCTTTAAAAGTGCTTCAGGTAATTCTGATACACAGTGAAGTTTGAGAAAACTGACCTAGAAGTTGTACACTGTATGAGAAAAACAACTGCATTGTTTTTCCTGCTTGGCTCTGTGTTCTAAAATAAGAACAATATGCCTGAAAAATACATACAGGGATAGCACCTAAAACAATGTGACATTACATAGGAACTGGCACAGAATGAAATATTTAAGAGTAACATATTTAAATCTAACTGCCCAATAATTCTTACCAATGTATTCAAATTCTTCTTTCAAAGCCATGCCATTATGAGAAAAACACTGCTGACATATAAGGGCATACCTATACAAAAAGGAAAAATGAACATGTCAGTTACAAATGCAGACAAAGCCCATGGAAAGGTTACTTTAGCCATCACAGCTAACTTATATTTTAGCATAGCAGAATATAACAGTTTAGATGTTACTTACTAAACAATGAACAAAACTCTTTAAATATAACAGTCAAAATTTCAGCCCTTTTAAAATATAATTTATACACCAAATTAAAAACAAACTAAGCAAAGTTAAATGAATATGTCCTTACTAAGTTAAGAGAAACATATCCGATGACAGAACACTTAAATTTGAGTTACTTCCTAACGTATTTCTGGAGATGACAGACCCCAAATCTGTGGCTAGATACAACTGGAAAAGATAGAACCCCTTAGAGATTCACAATGAATGTTACTAAAACCTCTGAGAAGTCTGTATAAAGAAATGAATTTAATTTGCTTAGTCCAATCCAAAGGTTAACTTCACATATATCATGATTTCTATACCTATCCCAGTTATACATCTTCCTCATTTTCTATTTATATATTCTCTCTGTTCTCTGTGTACACACTTAAAAATACTTGGCCCTATCAAACAACAACTTGTCTGTTTTGAATAATATACAATTTATAACTGTATATTATATATACATATATAACTTACAATTATATATGTATATATAGTTATATATACTATATATAATTTATAATACTAACATTAAATATATTTAATATATACATATAATTTATAATACTAACATTAAATTCAGTCCTTTTATTAAAATGATAATATTCACCATAACCTTGTCAATATCTACTCAACTATCCTAAGGAATTTTTAGAAGTCTACACTATAACAGCTGCTCTGCTCACATCATCCCTATCTTCCTCGCGTTATTATAAAAATCAAATAAGACAATAAGTGGAAAAGCATTTTGAGAACTAAAAGTGTCAAACACATGTAAATTGTCTTCATCGTTATTAAAATCATCACCATCACCAATTCCAGTACTGACATCTATAAAACTCCATTTCTTACAGCCTACCAAGTTTTCACTATTTGTTTGCTCTTGAAGCTTAAGTTCCATGAAATGACCCAGTTTCTCTAAAAATAATGTCATACACACTGAAAAAAATAAAATAAAATTTAAAAAATAAATAAATAATTTTAAAAATGTCATACAATATTATTTTGTTTTCTCTATATATTTTGCTATATTTTAATCTAGATACTTTATCTAAATTCTTACTGAAAAACAACTGAATATTACTCTTTGCAGGGCTATAAAATATTCTATTATGTTCTAAAATCAGGAAATAGGAGCCACAGAACTGTAGAACATCTACTGCATACACACACACGCGCGCGCACGCACGCACACACACACACACCCTGACTAATAAACTTTTTCCTCATTTTTATTTACCTACCACTTTAATAAGCATACCTGTTCTGTGGACCATCACCAACTAAATATTCAACAATTCTATCCAGAGCACCTCTTTCTCGCGGGAGAATGGGCCTTGCTAAAGGTGGACCCGGAGGATGAAGACCTAGTAAATAAAGAAATATTTATGTATTTGTATAAAATACATTTAAATTTTAATTCAGTTACCAAGTGCTACCCATGCTTGTCAGAACTTTTGAAAGATTTTAACAAAAGAAAAATACATCTCTTCAAAGCATTCGAGTTTTCATTAAAAATACTATACTACAAAAAAAATGTTAAATTAAGTTCTAGATCAAAACCATCAACATAAACTACTAAGAAATGAAACTATGTTGGGCTCTGTACAAACTAATTTTTTTTCATTTTATTTTATTTCTTTTCAGTGTTCCAGAATTCATTGTTTATGCACCACGCCCAGTGCTCCATGCAATATGTGCCCTCCATAATATCTACCACCAGGCTCACCCACCCGCCTCCCAAACTAATATTTTTAAGTGCCCACACTCTTATTAAGAGGGCATTTGTTGTGAAGAGAACCGGGTGTTGTATATAAGTGACGAATCATTGAATTCAATTCCTGAATTCTATTGAATTGCACTGCATGTTAACTAAACTTAAAAAATAATTTAAAAATAAATTAAAAATTTAAAAACATGTATATACATGTATGGATAGATAAAACTAAATATATTTTTGTAGGATTATACAAGTAATAAGACATTTTAAAGGACATATAAATAAATAAATAAATAAAATGTCCAGATTCTTAAAATCTTATGTAATAACAAATTAGAAAATTAGGGGACTTCTTTTTGGGGCAATAATAGAGTCACGGGGTCAAATTTACCTTCCCACCTAGATTAACTAAAATACTGTGCAAAATATATCATGAAACGGTTTTTAAGACACTGGGTATCAAACAATGTAGGATAAAGTTCCCCAAGAGACCAAAAGAGAATAAGAGGAGTCCTATAACTGCTCCAGCTTGTTGCCTGGAGAAAATTTCCAGGCAACAGCTCAGGAAAGGTAAGTCAGCTCAAATGTATAAGCATCCCTGAGTTTGAGGAGATAAAGCTAAAACTCTGGGGAGACCAAGGCAGGTTCATAGAAAGAGAATGCAGAGAGCAAGAACACCAAGATCTATAGAGGAGCCCCAGGACTGTTCAACATCTTACTGGCTGGTGCACGTGTGTATTGAAACCATCTGAGTACACAGAAAAATCTGCCTCCAAATATTAAAGGTAACAGTGTTCACATGGAGCCCAAGTGCTGCATGTTCTCACCAGCCAAAGTGGAAAACATCATAACTCACAGGTTACTGGATTATGTAGTCAGAGGACCTTTGTATAAGGACATAAAAACATCCAGCATTCAATAAGATAAAATTTGTAATGCCTGATATCAGATGAAAAATTATTAGACATGCAAATAAGCAGGAAAATAAAACCCACAAGAAAAATCAACCAAAAATGACCTAGAAATGACAGTTTATAGAATTAATATACAAATATATTAAAACATTTATTATGACCATATTCGCTATGATTGAGAATCTAGAAGAAAGATTCAGTGTGGTAGTCAAGACATGGAAAAAAATTCAAAAGACCCAGACTGAACTTCTATAGATGACTACTACAATGTCTAGAGTGAAAAATATGCAGATGGGATGAATAGCTGTTTGGACATTATAGGGTGTGCGGAAGTAAACTTGAAGATACAGTAATAGAAACCATACATAATGAAACACAAAGGAAAGCCTAAAAATTTTTTAAATAAATTATCAGCAAGCCGTGGAACAACAACAAGCAGCCTAATATAGATATAATTGGAGTCTATAAGAGGGGGAAAAGAAAACAATACTTGAAGAAATTATGCAAAAAATTTTCCAAATTTGATGAAATCTATAAACCCACAAATCCAAGAATATCAACAAACCCTAAGCACAATAAACATAATTTTGCACCAAGGCACAGACAATCAAATTACTTAAAACCAGTGATCAAGAGAAAATCATAGCATAGTCAGAAAAAGATATATTTTATACAGAGAAACAGAGGTAAGAATGACAGATTTCTCACCAGAAAATAAGCAAACCAAAGAGAGTGAAGCAAAGAAACACTATCACTTAGAATTCTGTATTAATAAAAATATCTTTTAAAAATGAAAGCAAGGGTGCCTCGGGGGCTCAGTGGGTTAAAGCCTCTGCCTTCAGCTCAGGTCATGTTCTCAGGGTCCTAGGATCAAGGCCTGCACAGGACTCTCTGTTCAGCAGGGAGCCTGCTTCCCCCCTCTTTCTGCCTGTCTCTCTGCCTACTTGTGATCTCTGCCGGTCAAATAAATAAATAAAATCTTTTTAAAAAAGAAAAGAAAAATGAAGGCTTTTCAGCATACAGAACTGAAAGAATTCATCATTAGCAGAACTGCACTATAAAAATGTTAAAAGACAGAAAAATGACATCACACAGAAAGAGGTAGTACAAAGGAAACAACTGAAATGGTTACCATGTGGGTAAATATCCAAAACCCTTAAAAAATAATTGATAGCTTAAAGGAAAAATCATCATTTGTTGTAGGGTTTATTAAGTATATTGAAGTAAAATCTAAGGCAACATTAGCACAAAGGCCAAGAGAGGAGAAATGTAAGTATACTGTTGTCAGATTCTCAAACTGTTTTGTGAGCTGGTGTTATATTACTTGAAGATAAACTGTTGCAAGTTAAAGAAATACACTGCAAACCCCAAAAGACCCACTAATATGAAAAAGCAATATAGCTAGTTAGGCAATGAAAAAAGATAAAATACAAGATTTAAACTCAAACTCAAATATACCAATCCTGTTAAATGTACATAGTCTGCACATCCTCATTATTGAGCCACAAACTGTCAGAATAAAAAAGCAAGATCTGATATATGTTGCTTACAAGAAAAAAATTAAATACAAAGACACAAATACGTTAAAAATAAATGACAGAGGGGCATCTTGGGTGGCTCAGATCATTGGGCGTCCAACACTTGGATTCAGCTCAGATTGTGATGTCAGAGTTGTGGGCCTGAGACCCATGGTAGGCTCCACACTCAGTGTGGAGTCCCCTTGGCACTCTCTCTCCCTCTGTCCCTCCCCCTACTCGTGTTCTCCCACTCCCTCTAAAATAAATAAATTCTTTAAAAGTAATAATAAACAAATGATAGAAACTATATATAAATATACTAACACTAATCAAAAGAAATCTGGAGTATCTGTATTAATGGCAAACAGAGCAGACTTCAGAGCAAACAATACTATCAGAGATAAAAACAGTAATTTTATAATGACAAAGGAGTCAATTCATCAAGGGAGCATAATAATCCTAAATATATATGAGTATCATAGGAGAGCATCAAAACACATAAAGCAAAAAATTAACAGAAACTACAAAAATAGACAAATACATATCTACACTGTGTGTGTATATATGCTATATATATATATATATATACTTGTGTATATATATACAATACTATAGACATATATATATATGCACACACAATAGTACAGTTGGAGATTTCAACAGCTTCCTCTTAATAACTGAAAGAATAAACACAGAAATCAGTAGTGATATAGAAGACCTGAACAACACTATGTGCTACCAACTTATCCTGACATTTATAGCCACTCTATCCCAATAGGAACAGAATATATATATTCAAGTAAGTATAAAACATTTAACAAGACAGATGATATTCTGAGACATAAAACAAGCCTCAGTACATTTAAGAAGATTTAAACAATACATAGTTATGTTTTCTGACCATGACAGAATTGAATTAGAAATCAGCAACAGAAAGACATTAAGAAAATCTCCAAATATTTGGAGACTAACTGACATCCATTTAAAAAACCAAGGATGCAAAGAAAAATTAAAATGGAAGTCAGAAAGTATTTAATGAAAAAACAACATGCCAAATTTATGATACGCAGCTAAAGCAGTAGGTAAAGGGAAATTTATAACACCAAAACATCTATAAAAGAGCATAAATCTAAAATTCATGAATTCAGCTTCCACCTTAAGAAACTAAAAAGGAAGAGCAAATGAAACCCAAGATAAACAGGATTAAAGAATAATAAAGAGTAAAAATAAAATATAAAATACAAAAATAGAGAAAATCTGGTTCTTTTGAGAATATCAAAACTGATAAACCTCTAGCCAGATTAAACAGGAGAAAAAAAGGGAAGATAAAAAATACTAATATCAGGAATGAGAGAAATGGCATAAATCTAAATTGTTTACAAGTATATTATAAGTAATTTTATGCCAATCTACTCAAAAGTTGCATGAAATAGAGAAATCCTTTGAAAGACTAGCAAATTACCACAGCTTACTCAACAAGAAATAATTATTCAACATGCTAAAATTTATAAAGAACTTTTTATTATCTATGTTTCTAAGAGATAATAGTCTGTAGATTTTGTTCAATTGAATCTTTAGTTAAAAACAAATAAAAAAATAATACAACCTTCCACAAAGAAAACACCAGACCCAGATGCTTCACCCTGCAAATTCTACCAAACATTTAAGGAAAAAATAATGTAAATTCTACACAAAACTTTCTGTAAAATTGAAGATGAGAGACTACCTTCTTATACCTTTGATACCCAAACCAGAAAAAAGACACTGCAAGAGAAAAAAAACAAAAACAAAAACAAAAAAACTACAGACCAATATCCTTAAGGAATATCGATGTAAACATTTTTAACTTGATGTATAAACATTTACTAACTTTTAGTAAATCAAACCCAACAATATATACAAAAATTAAAACACCATGACTAAGTCAGATTTATCCCAGGAAAGCAAGGAGTCCAACATTTAAAAATCAATCAATGTATTTCACTATATTAATAGATGTTAAAACAAAAAATAAACTAAAACCCTATATGAGCATCTCAATAAATACATTAAAAATGTTTGATAAAATCCACCCTCCTTACTGATAAAAATTTTCAGCTAATTAGAAATTGAAGGGTACTTCCTCAACCTGATGAAAGCTATCTATGTAAAACAAAGTAACAGCTAACACCAGGCTGAATGGTGAAAAGATAATCGCTTTCCTCCTAAGATCAGCAATAAGGAAGAAGGTCTGCTTTTCCACTTCTTTTTAAGATTTTATTTATTTTTTTTTAATTTTATTTATTTGACAGACAGAGATCATAAGTAGGCAGAGGCAGGCAGAGAGAGAGAGGAGGAAGCAGGCTCCCCGCTGAGCAGAGAGCCTGATGCGGGGCTGGATCCCAGGACCTGGGACCATGACCCGAGCCCAAGGCAGAGGCCTTAACCCACTGAGCCACCCAGGCGCCTCTTAAAGATTTTATTTTTAAGTAATCCCTAGACCCAAAGTTGGGCTTGAACTCACAACCCCAAGATGAAGCGTGACAAGCTCCAACTGAGCCCGAAAGGCTCCCCTTCTTTTGCCACCTCTATTCAACATTTTACCAAAGGTTCTAGCTTGTGTCATCAGCAAGAATGAGAAATAAAGGAGCCCAGATTAGAAAAATTATCTTTATTCACAATGTGATAGTCTATGGAAAATACTATAAAATCTACTAAAAAACTAATAAAAAAACTATAAAGTTTAGCAAGATTATATAAGACTAATATACAAAAATCAATTGTATTTCTAAGTATATTAGCAATGAATAACTGGAGATAGTAAAACAAAGCCATTTGCAATAGGCTCAAGAAGTGTAAATAATTATATACACATATAACCAAGAAAATGTGTAAAATCTATATACTGCACACTACAAAACACTGCTAAGAAAAACTGAAGATCTAACTAAAAAGATATACTGTCTTCATGTAATAAACTAGGCAATATCAGAAGAGACAAATGGAGAGTGGAAGAATAATCTAGTTTTAATTAATGATTTACATCATATAAAAACATTAACAAAAATAAAGAGTTATGAATTGTAACTCCACAATCTTTGAAAACTGAGAAAGAACTGTTTGTAGGAGATACTTTGAACTAAGTGACAACACAGAAGACAGCACTGAGAAGAAAGTGAGAGAACAAAATAAATAAGTGATGTTTGCCTCTGTAAAGCAAGGCAGGATAAACAATAAGACAGGCAGCAATGAAGGTTTACACAGAGACGTCATAGAAAGACTGCAACAAAAAGAGCCCTTGTAGTATTAAGCCTTACAGTATAAGGATACAAGGTTTTCAAAACACCTGTGACAAAACTTTAAAGTACTCAAGAATAGTTTCAGAGTAGCAATACTGTATTAATATTTTAAAGGCTAATAAAAAGAGATGTGCCTCGTAAATAATCACAAACCTAAAAGTTGTTGCCATCTAAAAAAGGGCAAATGATGTCAAAATTGTAACAAGTAACAAATGAAATTTAGGTTCTAGAATAAGTTCTTTGTATAACAAATCAAGAACATTTTTCAAATTTCATCAGATAAGTTGTTAGTTTACTTGTATTAACAACATTCAATCATTTACAATCAAAAAGTAAATTTGAATGCAGACATTAAGTGTCATCCCCCATTATCAAATTTTCAACTTGAATAAGTAAGCCAAATGATATCTTGAAAGCATTTAAGTCAATTTCACTTTTGCTGGAATATTGAACTTCTGAATGTTTAAAATGAAAATGTCCATAAAGGAATCTGGATACATAAAACAACAGATTTCATAAAAATATCTTAAATGCTGTGCATACTAATAACTTTTAAAATAACATATCCTCATATCTATGCTATTATAGATAACAGTAATTAATACAAACATCAAGAACAATCATTGTAGGAATACTGGTCATTTTTACACAGCTTGGCAAATTATCAAGTACCTGCTGGTTATTAATTTTCAAACATATGGGAGCCCTGTGGTAATACACATTAAATTGATTCTCTTCCACAAATATGGCATAATGAAAAAATGAATTATTAGTCTTCTCTATAAGAAATCATTTAACTCATTCATATTTTTGGCAATGCACAACTTAGGTCTTTTACATGGAAAATGAATTAAAAACTTTAGTAATTTTATTTACATGATCATGAAATTTAGCCTCTATAGCCCTATTCTTTATGTGCAATACAGTTTTTATTACTTTATACAAGTTGCTAAACTTTGATTTTCTTAAAACTCAGATACACAAATGTACATAATTCACGCATTCTCGCACAAAAAAAGTTCTTCCATTAAACCACTAAGAACTTCACAAATTATGGGTATATCAAATAACAAGACAAAGATAAATAATTTTCAATCCACTTAATTTTTCTCAATTTCACAAAATATATGGCTGCCTTAAGTGACATCATTATATGTCAAGTTTACAAGCATTTTTTCAATAACTACTTTAAAACTTATGATTTATGTACATTTCATTTGTAGCCAGATTTAATTTGTTTATAAATTAATAACTTTTTAGTTTTCTAAAATCTTATGCTCCTTTTCTTTGAAGGAAAGAAAGGCAAGGGGAAAAAAACACTCTTACAGTAACATTTAGATTGTTTTTATTATAAGTGCCCTGAATACCTGATATCAACTACTGACTAGCCTCAAAATCATTATAAATTATGTTAGTAATTAGTCATGAAATACCAAGGTAATTTAAATTAGAATTAAATATCCTAAAATAAGTAAATAATTTACTATCATATTTAAGAATCTGACATGGAAATTTATACAAAATAATGTAATCTGCTGAAGCATTAGACTTCCATGTCCCATTACACTCTAAAAGAAAGCGGCAGGGTAATATAATCAATTACGCTCCCAAAATGTGATCTTCCCCTAGAGATCTACCTTGAAAAAAGAGATTTACATTGAAAAAAGAGAATCCAAAGAAATGAAATAGAAAAGGCAGTTGTTAATTTAATAGAACTTTATGCTAAAGTATCTGTCAGAAAATACTAAGGTCTGACAGCTTAATAAGAGAAAAATCGAGGGATGCCTGGGTGGCCCAGTGGGTTAAGCCGCTGCCTTCGGCTCAGGTCATGATCTCAGGGTCCTGGGATTGAGCCCACATCGGGTTCTCTGCTCAGCGGGGAGCCTGCTTCCCCTTCTTTCTCTGCCTGCCTGTCTGCCTACTTGTGATTTCCCTCTCTCTCTCTCTCTCTCTGTCAAATAAATAAATAAAATCTTTAGAAAAAAAAAAAAGAAAAGAAAAAGAAAAATCTACCAGCCAATATTAACAACAATAGTATTGTATACCACAATACAGAAACAGTCTTCCTGGAATATGTTGTCATGGTTAAAAATATATGTGAAGAGCTTAGCAAAAAGCATGAATATATTCCAGAAGTGTTCTCTTCTATTCCCATTTTATATAAATCTGGAGCCATTCTAAAGCAGAATATAAAAAGATATGCTATACCGTTGACTACAGAATACTACAAAGTTTTATTGCCATTTAAACAAAGAAGCCATAACAGTTAAATGAGCTCAAGAAATAGGTTTCAGTATCACAAGGTGCCAGCTGTAAAGAGTTATGGCTAATTGAATATGGAACTCCTGCTTAATCAGATAACTGCTCTGCTATTTCCAAATGAAATGCCATTTCCATATTGCCTGAAAATGGCCCGTTTTATTGGTAACCAGAGAAAACAATATAAACTGTAAATAACATTAAGTGCTCTGTTTACCCATTCCAGGCACTGAAGTAGCAGGGGATCCAAGACGTCTTGGTAACACATTTGATGATAGGGCTGGAGTAACAGTTCTTTCTGGGGGTCCACCAGGGGCTGAACTATCCTTTGGTGGTCCAGGAGATACTGGAACTTGTGGAGGAGGGCCCTGGCTAGAGCTTGGTGGTGTTGGAGAAAGGTTTCTCTGAGCTGCAGTCCGCTGACGAATCTCTGAGAATAAGAAATTAAAAAGTGCATTTTGATTTCATATCCGTAAGGGCCAATACCACAAAATGATTCATGTTTAATAAAGTTTTGTAGCACCAGAAATCATCTGTAGGATCAAAACTTCTGATAATAAAATGTTTGTAAGATGTGACATTGAAAACTGACTATAATGTATTACTCTGTTTCTGATCCTACACTTCCAACTACATATAACAAAAGTCTTGATCTATCTACAGATAGCACTTTTCAAAATAAATTCAAATAAAACAAAATCATCACCCAATTATGTGTGATGCCTTTTTATGGTAAACCTTCATAATTTATGATAAAGAAAAGTGAGTTTATCAGAATTTGTGAAAACTCTGATGAAAATGGCAGCTTTCTTCAAGATAAGAAAAATGTTAACTCTAAGATATGAGTGAATAAGTATATTCCGGAATTATGAAATAATTTATGAGGTACTTAATTTAAGCAGTCACAGAAATGCTGAAAAAGTAGTCTTTACTATTAGGTACTATTCCCAATCTCCTTTATACTCTTACTGTCTTTTTGGTAATTTTTTTTTTTGCCAATACATTCAGTAAAGGAAAACTTCCACTCTGCATAAACAGTATCATCATAAATAAATCTTATCTTTTAGTTGCAGAAATTACAAGATTTTCTGTAACAGGGGCTGGTAAATGTGCCAAATCCAGGCCCCCACCCCTTTTTTTAGTTTTATTAAAACACGACAATGCTTTTTTGTTTATATATTGTCTATAGCTGCTGTAGAAGAGTTGTAAGAAGATTTCTTTACAAGAAATCATATGGCTGTCAGAGTCATTTACTGTATTTACTATCTGACCCTTTACAAAAAGTTTCATGATCCCCTACTCCATAAAACAAAATTCAATTCTATCATTTCCCCTTCCCACCAATACCTTACTTGAATGTTGATGGTAAGATCTCAAGAAGTGCTTATTACTTTTTAATTCTACATATTAACTTAAATTATCACAAATCATGAAACAGTAGGCTGATACTAAACAAGTTAAATTTTAATTGGCATGACTGGTAAAATTGCATACATCCAGAAGCAAAATATTTTAAATTTGGACTCTATTTGACAGTTGAAGATTTTCATGAAGAGTTCATTGCAACTAAAAGTACAGCTCTAGCATCAGGCTTCAGTTTACTACAATCTGACAGAAAAGTTTGGTTAGAATCTGGCTGTAGCTTACAGCATTACAAGACTTCAGATGGGCTAACTTCATTAACATCTATCTGTAAATTTAGGATAATAATATTAACTAATAGAATTGTTAAAGGGTTAAATGATATCTGTACTGATAGTTCACATTTATCAAATACATAGTATCTCAGATGATGGTGTTTTCACACAAAGTATTTTCAAATGACCAGTTAGTAGGCTGTAATTACCAAGACCAACTAATCTTCCTCTGGCTCTTAATTTAGTCTCTAACCTAGCCACTAAAATAATACATTACAAGCAGATCATCTTTATATAAATGGAACTACCTCTATATCTGGCTATTTTTCATGCAGTTTATATAGAGATTTTCAGATTTTACCTAATTGTATACTAATAGCTCCTGCAAATTAGCTGGTTACTTAATTATCTTTACTCAAAGGAACTCTTAAAAGGTGGATACACATTGGGAAAGCTATGAAATGCTCCAAAAGGTAGCGAGGGGCACCTGGCTGGCTCTGTTGGTAAAGCATGCAACTCAGTTTCAGAGTTGTGAGTTGAAGCCCCACAGTGGTGCTTACTTTAAAAAGAAAAAAAAAAAAAGTTGCAAAAGATACTAAGATCAATGAAATTATATTAAGGTTAGGTCATTTAAATTAATCTTTTAAAAACGAGGTATCAAATACTATAAATCAGTTTTTAGCCAATTTTCAGGTAAGATTACTCCCAAAAAATGACATTTTTCATCCAGATAAGTAAAACTTTAACATGTACCAAACTATAATAAAACTAATTTATTCTTTCACTTCTTGAACAAAGACTTGAAACTGCTTTCTCTGGTTGTGAACCTACCCTGGGAATACTAATTAAAGTACCCTTTTAACATACATCATTCATATCACTCATGAACTACTGAAAGTTAAGGTCTATAACTAGCTAGGTTAACAAAGGACACCATGTCTAGCATTCCATGAAAGAGACATGGCTTAACAATTTCCGAACCTAAATTTAGACAGAAAAAGGAGAAAAATGATATAAAATAGTCAGGAAAGAGAGAAAACATAGTTCCATTGTTTTCAAAGGAAAAGCACATAACAAAGAGTTACATATCAATAAGAGAAAATAGCTAGCAATACAACAACAAATCTCTATTTGGTAAGGTGTTATGAAATAGAATCTGGTAGTCTCAATTTAAAACATCTAAGATTTATTTACTTTTAGTTATTTGCCATTCACAAATGCTTTGTGATAATTACTCTAAAAACTTCCTGGTATTCAACAAAGTATTATATTGGTTATAGTTAACGTTTCCTGCATTTAAATGTAAAATACCATTCCACAAAAAAGATTTACGAAGCATTTCACATCAATCTGGTAAAGTATCATAAGGAGTGTTGCATAAGGTCAATTCTTGACTAGAGGATGTTTCAACATCCTTATCAGTGTCTGTATTTTTAAATTCAAAACAAGCAAATAGAATCTAAATGAGATTTAAAACTTCTATATTACAATAAACAAAAGAAAACAAAATTTAAAATAATGATAAAACAGCACCTAAGTGGCTCAGTCAGTTAAAATAATGATAAAACAAGACAGTTGTTAAAAAGCATAGACTCTGCCTGAAATAAATTAAAGACAAATACCATATGATTTGACTCACATGTGGAATTTAAGAAGCAAAACAGATGAATATAAAGGGAGAAAAAAAGGCAATCCATAAAACAGACTCTTAACTACAGAGAACTAAGGGTTACTGTAGGAGAGGTGGGTGGGAGGGGGTGGAGATGGTTTAAATGGGTGATAGGGAATAAGGAGAGCATTTGTGATGAGCCTGGGATGTTGTACAGTAAGTGATGAATCACTAAATTCTACACCTGAAACTAATATTACACTGTATGTTAACTGGAATTTAAATAAAAACTTGAAACTACAAAGAAAAAAAAAGTAGACTCTGGGATCAAGGTGTGTTGATTTAAATTTCAGCTCTATCCTTTTTATTAGATATACATGCAGCCTTTTTCAAGTTGCTGACAAAACTCAGTTCAGCTTCCTTGTAATAGCAATACTTACCACTTAATAGTTGTTACACAGATTAAATGAGATATGCTTAACCAAAGCATAGGTACTTCATAAGTACTTAATAAACAAAAACTATAAGTAGTATTCATCTAAAGGTTGAGATCACAATAGAGACTGTGATCACAGAGATTACAATAAATCAAAAGTTAATCAATCTAGAATTTATATAAAATGTAAATATTAATGTACAAATTAAATATTTTCCTAAACTTATTTGTGAATGTACTTAAATGTATAAATTCACAATTTATGCAAAACTTAAATCTAGCTTAACTCTAGCTTGCTCTCAAATAATTCTTGAAATAAATATTCTATAACACAAATAATTCTCTTGATTTATCAGATTTTTATTTTTTTTATTTTTTTATCAGATTTTTAAATACTGATTGTTTACATACTTGTAGAGGGTTTTAGCTTCGTTTTGATATTAAGCTTTAGTAGGAAGAATACCACACTATAGTAAGGAGGCCTGGATTTTCATCCTAGCTAATACCATAGTATTATGGTGGATAGTTCCCTATCCACTCTGGGTTTCAAATTTCTTTAAAGAGCATTGGGAAAACTACAAAGACAATCTTCGTATTTTCCCTAGCACTGGTCAAAGGTTTTTTCAACATTATGTCCATTGCTAAGCCTCCTAAGAAAAAGCATCAAGAAAAAGTCTTTGAATGATTCGCATTTGCAAAAGTGGAGATTCTTAAATTTAGGGTGAATTTGGCTCTGTGTAAGTGATTATTAAATGTAGTTAAGTGAGATGTGGGGATATAGATTCAGGAGAGTTTCTATTTTGAAATTTATAAAAATTCTGGTCTTTTTGTTTAAATTTATATGATTCCTTTAAATAATCAAAATAAGGACCATGCACCTGGCATCTCTTCCTTTGGCTTTCAAAATTTTTTCTAAGGTTTATGTTGACTGTATCATCTTCTATATAACCTACTCATAATAAGCTACTTTAAATTCAGCCTCTGCCCTACTTCTCTATTTTTTTTTTCAATAGGTGGATGACTTTTTAATAACAAAACGACTCCATAACTACTTCCCTCCCATAGAGGCAAAGGAAAGGAAAGAGAGAGAGAGAGAGAGAGAGAGAGAAAACCTCCCCAACATTTCATTCCTCGACCTAACACAATCTGTTTTTTGTCCTCCTTCTTAGATACCACACTATCACTTACCACTTAAGGCACCACTGGTTTGCTTACCAACAAACTTATCATCATTACTGTTACAGCTACTCTTTATCAAATCCCTGTTATCTGCCAGGAACTATAATAGGTGCTTAATGTGAGTTTACTCATGGCACCTAATATTTAGACCAACTCTTTGAGATAATTCCAACCCTCAGTTTTCAAAAGAAGAGACCAAAGCTCAGAGGCTAAGGAACTTTCCAAAAGTCTCAAAGTAAATATGAGATGGAGGCAGGATACAAATCCCAGGTTTTATTACAACAGTGCCTCAACTCTGCAACCTATCCGATTCTATGACTTCGTTTGTCTTCTACTTAACCTGACCCTTTGCAGACTATGACAGCAGATGCCATCCCTACTACACTTCAACTTTCTAGACACCAGTTTAGTTCTGATTTTAACTCTAATCATTCTTCTGTCTTTTTCCTGAGTTCCTCCTTTCTCCTTCTACCCTTAAGTGTTAATATCCCCTGGAGTTCTGCCATAGCCTTCTTACTCTATTTTCTCACCCTGGTCAATTTCAGTCAATCCCATGGTTTGAAGAACTATCCTCTATTATCCCAGTCTTTCCTACTCTGTACCTATAACCTTAACCTTTTTCCTGAGCTCCATATAAAATAATCAATTACCTATAAACCATACCACCTGGATGTCACTTGATTCAACAAAGCCAAAAGCAAATCCATTATCTTCTAAATAAACCTACTACTCCAATTCTTATGTTTCTTATCTTGATTAAAACACTAACATCTACCCAGCTGCCAAAAACCTAGGTGATCTCAAAATGGATAAAAGACCTCAATGTGAGACAACAATCCATCAGAATCCTAGAGGAGAACATAGGCAGTAATCTCTTTGATATCAGCCACAGCAACTTCTTTCAAGATATGTCTCCAAAGGCAAAGGAAACAAAAGCCAAAATAAACTTTTGGGACTACATCAAAATCAAAAGCTTCTGCACAGCAAAGGAAACAGTCAAGAAAACAAAGAGGCAACGCACGGAATGGGAGAAGCTATTTGCAAATGACAGTACAGACAAAAGGTTGATATCCAGGATCTATAATGAACTCCTCAAACTCAACCCACACGAAACAGACAAACACATCAAAAAATGGGCAGAAGATATGAACAGACACTTCTCCAATCAAGACATACAAATGGCTATCAGACACATGAAAAAATGCTCATCATCATTAGCCCTCAGGGAGATTCAAATTAAAACCACATTGAGATATCACCTTACACCAGTTAGAATGGCCAAAATTAGCAAGACAGGAAACAACATGTGTTGGAGGGGATGTGGAGGAAGGGGAACCCTCTTCCACTGTTGGTGGGAATGCAAGTTGGTGCAGCCTCTTTGGAGAACAGTGTGGAGATTCCTCAAGAAATTAAAAAGAGAGCTTCCCTATGACCCTGCAATTGCACTACTGGGTATTTACCCAAAGATACAGATGTCGTGAAAAGAAGGGCCATCTGTACCCCAATGTTTATAGCAGCAATGGCCACAGTCGCCAAACTATGGAAAGAACCAAGATGCCCTTCAACAGACGAATGGATAAGGAAGATGTGGTCCATATACACTATGGAGTATTATGCCTACATCAGAAAGGACGAATACCCAACTTTTGTAGCAACATGGACGGGACTGGAAGAGATGATGCTGAGTGAAATAAGTCAAGCAAAGAGAGTCAATTATCATATGGTTTCCCTTATTTGTGGAGCATAACAAATAGCATGGAGGACATGGGGAGTTAGAGAGGAGACAGGAGTTGGGGGAAATTGGAAGGGGAGGTGAACCATGAGAGACTATGGACTCTGAAAAACAGTCTGAGGGTTTTGAAGGGGCGGGGGGTGGGAGGTCAGGGTACCAGGTGGTGGGTATTATAGAGGGTACGGATTGCATGGAGCACTGGGTGTGGTGCAAAAATAATGAATACTGTTATGCTGAAAATTTAAAAAAATAAATTTTAAAAAATTAAAAAAAAAAACCTAGGTGCTATCTGTCCCCTCCTCCCAGTCCCCACTATCCAAATCTAGTATCATCAAATCTTGTCAATCTACTCTTAAATCTTAATTATCTTCTAAATCTCTTCTTTTGCAAATCCTTTGCCACAACTTTATGTAGTACATTACTTTTTCTCTTTCCTATATTAGATAATATCTTAATCTTATCTCCATGTCTTCAGCCTTCCATTCCCCATATTACCAAAAAAAAAAAAAAAAAAGAAAAAGAAAAAAAGAAAGAGAATGTTTTTTGTTTTTTGTTTTTTTTGAAAGAGAATGTTCTAAAATGCAAAGCCTCCAGAGGCTTCCCATGTTGCATATAAGATAAAGTCCCAAACTCCATAATGTTGCATACAAAATACTTCATAATTATCCCTCCCTCACATAAACACCAGGCACCTTCCTTTTTCAGGCATATAGCACTATTTGCAGTTCCTCAAGGTAACAACTTGTTTCTCTTTTCTTATATTTGCATGTGAAGTAGACCTTAAGAGTCCTTTCCCAATGCATTCTCAAAGCAAATTGTTACTAAAATTTATAATGCCTTGTGATTTGTACCTACCTTCATTATGGTCCTTAGTATGTTAAGATTATGTAGGGGTGCACACTCTTTTGAACCAAGAGCTCCCAGATTTAAAAAAAAAAAAAAAAAATGCATCTTTGCAGCCCCAGGATTTGGCAAGTAACTAGCAAGAGTATGAGCTTAATAAACATCTATGAAATAAATTTACTTTCCCCTTGCATTTTAATATCAAATTTCCAACTGCCTATTACCCAACTTAGATGGTGTAGTAGGCACAATAATGGCCTCCCAAACATGTCCACATCCTCATCCTCAGAACCTATCAATATTATGCTACATGCAAGGGGAATTAAGACAGCAGACAGAATTAAAATTGTGAATCAGCTGAATAAGTGTTGCCTGCTATATTGAGAATTTCAGCCTAACCTGAGAGCATACAAATAAGCTACCTTCAAGCAAAATATAAGCTAATCATATATACCACTTGCTAGCCTTTAGTTTACTATTTCGTTCTTCTGCTTTTTAAATTAAGAATACATTTTGCTTATATTATTTATAAACAAATAGTACAATTTAAAAATGAGCAGAGGACCTGAGTAGACATTTTTCCAAAGACATACAGATGGCCAACAGACACATGAAAAGAAACTCAACATCACTAATCATCAAGGAAATAAGTATCAACACTACAATGAGATATCACCTCACACTAGTTAGATTGGCTAGTATCAAAAAGACAAGAAATAACAAGTGTTGGCAAGGATGTGGAAGAAAGGGAACCCTTGTAAACTATTGGTAGGAATGTAAATTGGTGCAGTCACTGTGGAAAACAATATGGAGTTTCCTCAAAAAAAAATTAAAAATTAAAAGTAGAAATACCATACAACTTCCACTTCTGAGTATTTACCAGAAAAAAACAAAAACACTAAATTTTCTGAAAAGTTACATGCACCCTTGTGTTCAGTGTACCATTATTTACAATAGCTAAGATATAGATAAACAGATACACACATACAAACACACACACATATGCATACAACAGAATATTACCCAGCCATCAAAAAGGATGAAATCTTGCCACTTGCAACAATATGCATGGGACTAGATGGTATTATACTAAATGAAATAAGTTAGACAGAAAAAGACAAGTTACCATATGATTTCACTTATATGTAGAATCTTTAAAAAAAAGAGAACAAATAAAATGAAAAACAGACTCATAAATACAGAGAACAAACTGGTGGTTATCAGAGAATGGTGGTGGGGAGACAAAATAGATGAAGGGGATTAAGAGACACAAATTTACAACTATAAAAGGCATCACTGGGACAAAAAGTACACTATAGGGAATATAGTCAACAATATTGCATTAACTTTGGTGACAGATGGTAACTACATGTGACCTGGAGAGTCTTTTAAAATACACACAATTGTCAAATCACTATGTTGTACACCTAAACTAATTTAATGTTGTATACCAATTATATTTCTATTAAAAACAGATTATGTTTTGCTTTATAGTTCTTTATCTCAACACTTACTTTTTTTCATTACCTTGACTATCTATTTCCACTTTAATTTGTCTCCTACCTCTTTCAACTTTAAACAATCTGCACCTTGCAGTTCATCAAGGTTCCATTTGGCAAATTACTACTTTACAACATTTAAACAAAATTCGTTAATTCTAAAAAAAAAATGTTTTTTCTTTCATTTCCTTCAACTCATTTATTAAGCAACCACCATGAGTAAGGCACTATCAAATGGAATGCAGAGTTGCATACAGAGGTGGCAAGCAAAGATAACACAAAATCATGAAACACCAGGTAAATGCCATAGAAAAAGGAACCAACAAAGCACCACGGAGGGTCCAAGAATGGGGAGATTAAATTCAGTGATGGGATGCAGGAAGGGTTCATGGTAATGGTGGCATTTAAGAAGAACACTGAAAAATGGATGGGAAGCTAAAGGCCTCTGTTACCTGTACTAAGATACATGTAGAGTTTTAAAATACAGGTTCAAAATTCTTTGATTTGCCATCCTATAAGGGAGGGAGGATGTCTATGTCTCCTCCCTTGAATCTGTGTTCTGTTACCGTTTGACCAAGAGAACATAGGGGCTCCAGCTTTCTGGACTACTTTCTGTCTCTTCGGCTGCTTGCTCTTAGAACCCAGCCACCATTTGAAGCAACTCCGAGTGACCCCATGAGAGAAGTCTATATGGAGAGGAACTAAGTGCCAGCACCAATTTGTCAGCCACGTATATGAGCCATCTTGGTAGTATATCTTCCGGGCCCAATCAGGTAGCTCCAAGAGATATGAGGCAGAGATGAACAGTCTCAGCCAAACCTTACTAACACTACAAATTCATGAGCAAAAGAAATTAAGGTTGTTCTAAGCCACTAAGTTTTGGGGTGTTTTTTATACAATAGATAATCATAATGGTATAGATATGACACTTAAGAACACCCGAAAAAAAGTGAATTTACTGTTTTACCAGTGTTTTCCAGATTTTCTTAACCAGACATACATCACCCCAAACAGCAAAATATGAAGTATTATTCCATTTGCTGTCAAGATTATATAAGATTGGTGATTCTACTTTAATCTTCCATATCTGTCATGGAACACAAGTAAGTAAACTCTAAAAACCTACTTAAGGAAATTATAATCCATTTTCTCGAGCCATTAAATTTTTCTACAATACTTACTCTGATTTCAAATTTAGCTATGGGGGAATACAACTGACATTTCTTTTGTTAATTTCATTAGTAGAGATGCAGGGTTATGTTCAAAGGTAAAAAAGAATGCCTATGTAGCTTCCTTTTGAAACAAATATAGGAAAGTCTGTTAAGGATTTCTAATCATAACCAAATCCTAGAACCTTGCCATTAGGGATAACTGCAGCCTTTTCAAGCTCAAGCACCCCTCTCTGAAACCACACTTTTCCAGATTAATTCCCCTGTTATTCTTTCAACTCCAAGAGGATCTATGACCCATTAGTTATTAAAGGGGTCAGCAAACTTTTTTTGTGAAGTGTTAAATAGTAAATATTTTAGGCTTTGTGGACCATACAGTTACTCTTGCATATTCTTTTCTTCTTTTTTTATTTTTTTGGACACTGCAGACAAAGGGCTGATATCCAAGATCTATAAAGAACTCCCCAAACTCAACACTCAAAATTCAGATAATCACGTCAAAAATGGACAGAAGACATGAACAGACACTTCTCCAATGAAAACCTACAAATGGCTAGCAGACACATAAAAATGTTCATCATCATTAGCCATCAGGGAAATTCTAATGAAAACCACACTGAGATACCATCTTATACCAGTTAGAATGGCAAAGATAAGCAAGACAGTAAACAAGAAATGTTGGAGAGGATGTGGAGAAAGGGGAACCCTCTTACACTGTTGGTGGGAATGCAAGTTGGTGCAGTCACTTGGGAAACAGTGTGGAGATTCCTCAAAAAATTAAAAATAGAGCTACCTATGACCCTGCCATCACTACTGGGTATTTATGCCAAAGATACAGATGTAGTGAAAAGAAGGGCCATATGTACCCCAATAGCAGCAATGGCCATGGTCGCCAAACTGTGGAAAGAGCCTAGATGTCCTTCAACAGATGAACAGATAAAGAAGATGTGGTCCATATATACAATGAAATATTACTCAGTCATCAGAAAAGATGAATACCCAACTTTTGTATCTGCATGGATGGGACTGGAGGAGATGATGCTGAGTGAAATTAAGTCAAGCAGAGAAAGTCAATTATCATATGGTTTCACTTACTTGTGGAACATAAGGAATACTTGGAGAACATGGAGGACATTAGGAGAAGGAAAGGAAAAAATGAATTGGGGGAAATCAGAGGGGGAGAGGAACCATAAGAGACTATGGATTCTGAAAAACAAACTGAGGGTTTTAGAGGGGAGGCAGGTGGGGGGATGGGTGAGAGTGGTGGTGGGTATTAAGGACGGCATGTATTGCATGGAGCACTGGGTGTGGCACATAAACAATGAGTATTGGAACACTGAAAAAATTAATTTTTTTTTAAAAGAACACTTTAAAACAGTATTCATTATTTTTTCACCACACCCAGTGCTCCATGCAAGCCGTGCCCTCTATAATACCCACCACCTGGTACCCTGACCTCCCACCCCCCCCCGCCACTTCAAACCCCTCAGACTGTTTTTCAGAGTCCATAGTCTCTCATGGTTCACCTCCCCTTCCAGTTTACCCAAATTCCCTACTCCTCTCTAACGCCCCTTGTCCTCCATGCTATTTGTTATGCTCCACAAATAAGGGAAACCATATGATAATTGACTCTCTCTGCTTGACTTATTTCACTCAGCATCATCTCTTCCAGTCCCGTCCATGTTGCTACAAAAGTTGGGTATTCGTCCTTTCTGATGGAGGCATAATACTCCATAGTGTATATGGACCACATCTTCCTTATCCATTCATCCGTTGAAGGGCATCTTGGTTCTTTCCATAGTTTGGCGACTGTGGCCATTGCTGCTATAAACATTGGGGTACAGATGGCCCTTCTTTTCACGACATCTGTATCTTTGGGGTAAATACCCAGGAGTGCAATTGCAGGGTCGTAGGGAAGCTCTCTTTTTAATTTCTTGAGGAATCTCCACACTGTTCTCCAAAGAGGCTGCACCAACTTGCATTCCCACCAACAGTGGAAGAGGGTTCCCCTTCCTCCACATCCCCTCCAACACATGTTGTTTCCTGTCTTGCTAATTTTGGCCATTCTAACTGGTGTAAGGTGATATCTCAATGTGGTTTTAATTTGAATCTCCCTGAGGGCTAATGATGATGAGCATTTTTTCATGTGTCTGATAGCCATTTGTATGTCTTGATTGGAGAAGTGTCTGTTCATATCTTCTGCCCATTTTTTGATGTGTTTGTCTGTTTCGTGTGGGTTGAGTTTGAGGAGTTCATTATAGATCCTGGATATCAACCTTTTGTCTGTACTGTCATTTGCAAATATCTTCTCCCATTCCGTGGGTTGCCTCTGTTTTTCTGAAAATAAATAGATTGAAAAAAAAAAAAAAAGACTAGCTAGATTCTGCATTTACTAAGAATGAGATATCTGCTTCCATAATGTAAATTTAATTCCATTGTTAACTCTTGTTCCACATAAATTCTTATGTTAAAAAAAAAAAACACTTTAAAAATGTAAAACCAATTCTAAGGTCAAGAGCCATATCAAACAGATCTTGTAGTTTGCAGACCCCTCTATTAGCATTCCCAACACCTTTGACTGTCCATCATCCTCCCCTCATGTCCTTATTTCCTTCATGATCATCTTAGATCCCATAACACACTGTTATAGTCACTCCCTTGTAACAATTTCACCTCCTCTGCCCCTTTATCACTTTATTTAATCCATTAAGTAAAACCCCAACCCTGGTTAAGACCAACTCTCTTCCTACTTCACACATGTATCCACAGAACTAAACACAACTGGAAAACATGTACAAGCATGCTTTTAATTCATGACTGTTACCTAATTTACTCCTTCTTTCCTTTCTTTTCCTTCCTTCCTTTTCCTTCTTTTCCTTCTTTATAAGTAGTGGGAGCCCACTGTGGGGTTTGAATTCATGACCTTTAGATCAACACCTAAGCTGAGACCGAGCCGGATGCTTAAGCAAAAAACTGTGCCACTCAGGTGCCCCAGATTCACTACTATTAACTTTAAGTGGATATTAGTGTCACCTGGCATTCCTACATTGTTCTAATCCATTTACTCTCACTCCACTAGAGATTTATTTTATATATTCTCTTCAGGCCCCCAATATCATCTTCCCCATTCTCACTCTCATTAAGAATACAGATACAATCAAAGGACAATTCCCACCAGTTACCTATATCCGCGCATGTTCTTTGTCTTCACTCCTTACTACTGACAAACTATGCATGCTCCCATCAAAAGCTAACTCTCTCTATGCTACCTAAAGCAATCTACACATTTAATGCAATCCCTATCAAAATCCCATCCATTTTTTTTTCAAAGAAATGGAACAAATAATCCCACAATTTATATGGATCCAGAAAAGACCTCGAATAGCCAAAGGGATATTGAAAAAGAAAGCCTAAGTTGGTGGCTTCAAGCTCTATTACAAAGCTGTCATCATCAAGACAGCATGGTACTGGCACAAAAACAGACACATAGATCAGTGGAACAGAATAAAGAGCCCAGAAATAGACCCTCAACTCTATGGTCAACTATCTTTGACAAAGCCGGAAAGAATGTCCAATGGAAAAAAGACAGCCTCTTCAATAAATGGTGTTGGGAAAATTGGATGGCCACATGCAGAAAAATGAAAATGGACCATTTCCTTATACCACACATGAAAATAGACTCAAAATGGATGAAGGACCTCAATGTGAGAAAGGAATCTATCAAAATCCTTGAGGAGAACACAGGCAGCAACCTCTTCGACCTCAGCCACAGTAACATCTTCCTAGGAACATCGCCAAAGGCAAGGGAAGCAAGGGCAAAAATGAACTATTGGGATTTCATCAAGATCAAAAGCTTTTGCCCAGCAAAGGAAATAGTTAACAAAACCAAAAGACCAACAGAATGGGAGAAGATATTTTGCAAATGATATATCAGATAAAGGGCTAGTGTCCAAAATCTATATAGAACTTAGCAAACTCAACACCCAAAGAACAAATAATCCAATCAAGAAATGGGCAAAAGACATAAACAGACATTTCTGCAAAGAAGACATCCAGATGGCCAACAGATACATGAAAAAGTGCTCCACATCACTCGGTATCAGAGAAACACAAATCAAAACCACAGTGAGATATCACCTCACACCAGTCAGAATGGCTAAAATTAACAAGTCAGGAAATGACACACGCTGGTGAGGATGCAGAGAAAGGAGTACCCTCCTACACTGTTGGTGGGAATGCAAGCTGGTGCAACCACTCTGGAAAACAGCATGGAGGTTCCTCAAAAAGTTGAAAACTTTTTGAACCACCCTATGAACCAGCAATTGCACTACTGGGTATCTACCCTAAAGATACAAAATGTAGTGATCAGAGGGGCACGTGCACCTGAATGTTTATAGCAGTAATGTCTACAATAGCCAAACTATGAAAAGAATCTAGATGTCCATCAACAGATGAATGGATAAAGAAGATGTGGTATATATACACAATGGAATACTATGCAGCCATCAAAAGAAATGAAATCTTGCCATTTGCAACGATGTGGATGGAACTAGAGGGTATCATGCTTAGTGAAATAAGTCAATCGGAGAAAGACAACTATCACATGATCTCCCTGATATGAGGAAGTGGAGATGCAACATAGAGGGTTTGGGAGGTAAGAGAAGAATAAATGAAACAAGATGGGATTGGGAGGGAGACAAACCATAACTGACTCTTAATCTCACAAAACAAACTGAGGATTGATGGGGCGAGGGGAGTCGGGAGAGGGGAGTGGGGTTATGGACATTGGGGAGGGTATGTGCTATGGTGAGTGCTGTGAAGTGTATAAACCTGGCGATTCACAGACCTGTACCCCTGGGGATAAAATACATTATACGTTTATAAAAAATAATAATAAAAAATAAAAAAATTTTTTAAAAAGCTAACTCCCACACTTGTGCACCAAATCCCATCCCTTCTTGCCTCATCCTGGACAGTTTTCCATCAACTGTATCCACTCTCTCCATCATCAATTATTCTGTGTCTTCTAGGCCATTCCTAGCAGCACACAAACATGCTCTAGTACATAGAAGTCAAATTTATTCCTGTAGGCCAATTAAAACTTTGAAAAGAAATGTAATTTCTTACCAATCCTAAATATCTCAATTTCTTTATTCTCCAGAAGTCTTTTCAGAAAATTATACTGGCAAATTCCATTTTTTCACTAAATCCAAACTTCAGCATGGAGCCCAATACAGGGCTCTATGACCCTATACATGACCCAATACATGATCCTAAGATCAAGACCTGAGCTGAGATCTAGAATTGGACACTTAACAGACAAAGGCACTTTTTAATCTACTAAGGACAAAGCCTTCCCAACAATCAGTCTATGACTCCTAAAGAACTAGAATAAATGCTAAACACTGAAGTACTAGATCATTCTATTAAATGTAAATATGTATATATACACACATATCTACCTTTTATGTTCATTTATTCCTTCATATCAAATGATAACACTGATTTCCTAAGATTAAGCACCCACTAATAAAAATTCCTTATAAAAAGGGGTCGGGACTATACTGTCAAGGTCATGAAAAACAAGGAGAGTCTGAGAAACCAGCACAACCAAAAAAGCCTAAGCCATGTCAACTAAATGTAATGTGGTATCCTGGATGAGATCCTGAAACAGAAAAAGGACATGAGATAAAAACTAAGGAAATCTGAAGAAACTATGGACTTTAAGTTAATAATAGTGAATCAATATTGGTTCATTAATTTTAGTAAATGTACTATTTTAATGTAAGATATTAATGGGGAACGTGGTACAAGGGTATATGGGACTTCTTTGTACTACCTTTGTAATTTTTCTGTAAATCTAAAAATATTCTAAAAGATTAAGTTTATTAAAAAGGAGGAGATGGGCAGGTTAGTATTTTGTCTGTAAATATCACACTCCTTTCAGTGCTAAATCTAAGCAACTCAAAGAATACTATTCTCAAAAAAAAAAAAAAGAATACTATTCTCAAATATTCTAATCAATCTCAGTATAATATATACCATTAGCACTAAGTAATAAAAAATGAAAGACACCTTATACACATGAATCACAGTTCTCATTCAGCAATCATGCAAGACAGCTAGCAAAATATATATATGTATTTATTTTACTAGCTCTCTTGTATTATATGGATATGTATACACAAACATTCACATTTAGTACTTTTCCCCCCTTTTTATTCCAGTTCAGAAACAGGTAAAAGACAAGAAAGGGAGTAAAAGAGGGAGAGAGGAGAAAGAGGGGAAGGAAGGAAAAGAATGAATGAGTGAATAATGGTTCAAGCACAGACAAATATTTGGCTAAATTCACAGGAACACAGAACTTAAACACAAATAGAAGGTATGACTGTCTCCTACAAAATAATAGGAACCTAAAAGAGATCTGAAAAGATTAAAACAACAAAACTCAATAATAATTCTCAAAAAGTAGAATGAGTTGAGATATAATTTAAAATTTTTTAAATAAGGAAAAAATTCTGAACACCAATTAATTACTTCAGACCTGGAAAAACTACTAGTCATACTAGAATAGGACACTCTAGAAGAAATATTTTTTAAAGAAAAAAAAAAAAAGCTTATAAGCTTAAGGTCAAAAACCATATTATATTCCTCTCTGTATTCTCCATGGTGTTTTCACTTAAGATTATTTAAAACGTTCTTTTAAATAAACAATTTATTTATATTATAGCTAAGGGTTAATTCTCCCTAAAAGGATATCCAAAAGCAGTGCCACAAGAATCAAGAGCAGAGAGACCAGCAATGGTTTTTCAATAACTATAATATGACATCAGAAGGAAAAAATGTATTTGGGTTTCAAAAGCTTCTAAGGAAAAATGAATTTAATTCTTCAAGGAAATCCTGTTGCCTAAATATTAATAAATACTTATGAATGTCAGTAAAGAGGTCGTATGTCTTTTTTTAATGAGAGAAAACAGGTTTTTTTAAGTAATAGCAACAGCTTTCTGCAAAAATCACATTTAAAAAATCTATTTCCTAAAGTTATTTAAAAAGTATTTTTGAAAAGTTGGTGCCAGTTATACAAAATACTTTAAAAAATTATAGAAACCTGGCCTATAGACTAAACACTCTTTTTGAAAGTACTAGGTGGTATAAATTACAGAAAAATTTAAATGGATTATGAAGGCAGCAGTTTCAGTGTAAGTATCTAATTTATTTTAATTTCTATAAACCAAATCCTAGTTACAGAAAATGGGAGTGGGTGGGATTCTTCCCATATAGCTCAGCCAATTAGAAAAACTAAAACTCTTATGGCTCATTTAGTATCCATGGTCTTTGTGGACATTTATAAAAGAATTGACTTTCCAAGTTCTAAATGTCATCCTAACATTATAAACCAAGCTATAATTCTGATGATTTATAAGAACAGAAGCTTACATTTTTAAAAATAATATATTCTAAATTGCAACAAAAGCCTTATAAACTATATTATTATAGTATAGAGAAAAGAACAAAGAGGAAAGCCAATGCAAACTCAAAAATATCTTTTCACATGTCAGTCTTAGAATTACTTCATGTAGCCACTTAAAATAATGACTTTTTAACTTTTACATAATATTCAGTGATATAAAAATGATGGTTTCACTAATAATCTGATAGCTTCAAAAAGCAAGTTAATATTATTATATAGCAGTAATTCCAATTCTTTCTAAATTATTAGAAATTCTAAATCTCTAAATTATTTTACTATCTTCCTAAATAAAAGTGTTTAGAAGAAACTTCAAGCCTGACAAAAATCTTCATTAAATTCCTCAAAAATAAATCATAAAAACATAAGAATTTTTTTTTAAGATGTATTTATTTGAGAGAGAAAGAGAAAGCAAGAGCATGGAGGGGAGGGGCAGAAAGATAGGGAGAGAGAAACTTTTTTTTTTTTTTAAAGATTTTATTTATTTATTTGACAGACAGAGATCGCAAGTAGACAGAGAGGCAGGCAGAGAGGGAGGAGGAAGCAGGCTCCCCGCTGAGCAGAGAGCCCGATGCGGGGCTCGACCCCAGGACCCTGGGATCACGACCTGAGCCGAAGGCAGAGGCCTTAACCCACTGAGCCACCCAGGTGCCCCAGGGAGAAAGAAACTTAAGCAGCCTCCAAGCTGAGTGCAGAGCCTGATACAGGGCTCAATACACAACCCTGAGATCATGACCTGAGCCAAAACCAAGAGTCAGATGTTTAACCAACTGAGCCACTAAGGTGCCCCTGTAAGGATTTTCATAAGGTATGCTAAGAGATTCTCATTTGAAAGGGGAAAAAAAACCTTACAAAATACTGGTGAAATTATTTAAATTTCAAAAGCTTAAAACCAATTACATATTTATCTCAACAGATAACATCTTTACTCAACATATTCCTGAAAGATCAAAATGAAATAAACTTATTGCCACCCACTCCAAGTCATAACCCATATTACCAAATATAAATTAACACAAAAACATTCTACATAAGTTTCTACACACCTCTATCACACTTTTGAACTCACTTGGATAAATATGGATCTTTCCAACAGCAGCAGCAGTTTCTACAAAGTTATTTACCTTGTCCAGGTCTTGCAGTTACAGCTGCTCCAGCAGATGGCGGCTCAAGCTCCTGTCAATTACAATTATGTTATTACAGTGACCTACTACAATGCGCTATTTACAATAAATTAGAATGATATAACAACCTTACCTTTGCTTTCTTTGAGTCTGGATCAAATCTTTCAAGAATTAATTTAGCCGTTTTATAAGTTTCTTTTTCCATGACTTCTTCAAGCTACAAACAAAAATTTCCATAAATTGTCACACTTTAAAACATATACACGACTTACTTTTATAAGTCCTATTCCAAAAGTGTTCAAGTACAATGCTTAAAATAAACAGCATACAATATATTCAGATAGCATCAAAGACTTCCTACAGTCAAATAATTAAAATCTACATTTTAAAATGGCTTCTAACCTCTAATATGTTACATGTATTTAACAGCTTTACTGCAAGGAAATACCAAATACTGCTAATTGTTTACATATAATGAGGAGAATAATTACATGCACCAACTTCAATAATGGAATGTGCAAAAATCTATCAGCCATCATTATTGGAAGTTATTAGACATGACAAGCAAATGACAGGCAATTCCTCAGATTTATTTCCTCATAGCACTTAATGCTATTAATTTAAAGAAGGTCGTTAGCCAAGAGCTTTACAAAATAAAATCTCTGTGCCAATTAACTGCTGTCAGCATCGATTTTAGATTATTTATTAGCAGAAGCAATTAGCTTGCTGCAAATGCAGTGAAAACTCACTAACTGGGAGAACAGCCATGGAATTTGCTCAAATGACTTTAAGAGCTGAAACTCCCCCTTTTTTACTTAGATTCAAACAACTTTAGAGGGGAAAAAAACCACAGTAAGAATTTAAGTAAAAATTTTACTGAGTTCTATACACACACTAGGGGCTGTAATTAAAACAGTTCATTATTACAGCATTTTATTTACAATACACTCAAGTCAGTCAGGGTTTAATTTAAAAAGCAATAACCAGTAAAGTATCATTTTAGCAGTTATGGCCCAGTATCAGAAAAAGTTTAATTTTAGTATAAGACAGTTGTATTATGACAAATAGCTAATGTGTAGAAGAAAATGCTTTATAAAAATTGGAATGGGACCTTTTCCTTCTCAGTGACCAATGACAGCCACTTAGATTCATTAAATGTCACATTTATTCAAAAGGTCATTTATTTTAGAATACAACATGGAGCACATTTACCAAGTTTAAAATACAGTTAAAAATATGCTACCCAACAGTAGTTAATGGGTTCCTTATTAAAAATTCAATTCAACATTTAAGAAGCTAAGTGCTTAGATGAATAATTTAACCTTGGTTTAGTGAAAGTAAAACATTTTCCTAATTATTTCAGAAGTATGATAAATTCTCAAAGCAATCAAGTTTAATGTTCTAATGTAAAGGAAATGTAAAGAAAACTTTAAAGTTGAGAAAAACTGGTAATCAAGATTTTAAAAAAAGGACATATCATATATCCCTAAATCTACATAGTCTACAAGGAATATCAATGAATTAAATCCAATAATTTTTAATGTTTTAGACCAACATTGTGGCAATAGAACTTTATGTAATGATGGAAATGGCTTATATCTTCACAATGCAGTAACCACTAAGCCATATGTGACAAATGTTGCTTGTACAACTGAGGAATGGAATTGTAGTTTTATTCCATTTTAAACAATGTAAATTTAAAAGATACATGGGGCTTTTGGCCACTGATGTGGACAACACAGATCTAGATGAAGATGACTGCTAGGCTTAAAAAGATTAGGTAACACTGTGATTTTTAAAACAACACCTGAAACTCAATACCAAAATGCAACTTCAACAAATGACTGCAACACTTGGTACACTGTTCAGCAAGTATTTATTTTTATGTCTATGTTCATGTAAAGTATCTTCAATAAAGCCATTTTTTAAAGCACTAAAAGATGTAAATCTATTCTCCTTTTCTTTAGTACTTCTAGCAAAAATTTTTCACATAATTGCTTAATTAACACATGTATCCATACAACATTTTAGGTGAATAACTTGTTTTAAACAGAGATATTCTGATCAGTGCAAAAAACATAAACCTTAAACTCTGAAGTCAGAAAAAATCTGGGTTCAAAGCACACCTCCATTCTTAATTATGTAGAAAGACTTTGAGCAATTCCACTGGCCTCAGTTTCTCTTTTTGTAAGGCAGATACACTAATATTTTCTTCATAGCACCGTTAGGCACTTTAAATACAATAATATATGAGAAAGAGTCTCTAACAGTACCTAACACAAAAACACAAAATCGTTAGTAATACCCCAATTATACAGAATGGGTCTGAAAACAGCAGTGTTTCCAATACGCAACATATTCATCCCAGGATTCAGGAATGAAAAATTAGATTCTCAAAACTCCCTAAAATATAATTTGCATTGTGTTTTTCTAATTTTTTTTAATTTTTTAAATTGTTCTATGATAAATTATACTAAAATTTTCAGGGCTTTTTATTTAAAAAAGAAAATAATAAACATAGTTTATTATGAATCAATATTTTGACAAGATTATGTATTTCAATGACATGTAAAAATTATTTCTACTTGATATAGACATTTCATCATAGATAACACTAAAAGAAGGGAACATGAATAAAAACGTCAGAAAATAATTTTTAATTTTAAAAGGTAATCCTACAAATATTTAATATGTAAATTATCATTCTTGAAATAAAATTTTAAAACAGAGCATCAATTGCTCTATCCAGTATTCTTGATCCTTGCTTTGTGCCAAATATTCTAGATATAGAAAAATTTCTTTTGTTATGTACTCGTCAAATTATTAGGAGTGTGCCCCAAACCATCTTCAACACACAGCATTAGGGTACATGTTGCATTATATAAACTCATCTTTTTTACAATGATGAAAATACTGTCTGCTTACCCTGATTTTGGTTATACTGCTGAAATCAATACTGTTTTTACTAGTTCAGATTTTACATCATTTTCTGATTTCACATAGGAGTATTCCACAATAATAGTCACATCTTTTCTCTCTGCATTTCTTCTATTAAAGTATTTACAAAGATCTGTAGCCTACAGTGAATATTCAAATACTGGAAAATGGCAGCAAAAATTATTGGGTAATATAAATATAGCATTTGAAACTTCTAGTGAGGTCAACAGTCCTACACAGAATTACATGCTGAACTTGCTAATTTAAGTACTTCTTTTGCTTCTAAAATTTATTTCATAGAATGTCATTCATAGGATTTGTACATAAAATATATCATGTGTATAAGCTTATTATTACTTATCTGTAAGAATAATTCACCATTGACAAGAAACGGGGCCCATAAAATATAATATGGCCACAAAAGCAAGACTGACTGACTAATTAGACTGTAAGACCTCTCTACTGCATGCTCCTGTCCTGTTCCCACAAATGTCCATATTAACCTATAGCTCAGCATGTCAGCATTTCTTGCTCTTTCTTTCAACTGGCAGTGGTGGATTTCTTTGAAGCAGTAACATTTGTAGTTAATTGTTAGGCTATACTACTCAGAGAATTATAACACTTCCCCCTATGTTCCTAATTTCTCAACTGATTTTTCTCAAAATTCAGAAAAACACAAATTTCCTGAGAGATGCCAGAAAGGAATTACCACATAGAAATAATATTCTTGAGAGGCACCAGGGTACCTCACTCAGTCAGTTGAGCTCAGTAGGTTGACTCTTGGTTTTCACTCAGGTCGTGATGTCAGGGTCATGAGATCCAGCCCTGCCTCTGGAGCCTGCTTAGAGATTCTTTCCCCTTCCCTTTCCTCTCCTTCCCCCTCTGCTCATCTCCCACCCCCCACCTCCCTTGTGAGCAGGCCCAGGTTTTCTCTCTCTGAAATAAATAAATAAAATCTAAAAAAAAAAAAAAAAAGAAAAAGTTAAAAAAGAAATACTATTCTTGGAAAAGTATGGTATTTTCATGAACACACTTAAATTTCGACTCATGTTCTGATGGATCTTGATTTTGATGGAATGCTCATGGATGCAAAGGGATTATCTATTATTATCTATTAAGCTAATTTTTTTTCAAAAGCTGAATTTTTTTGAGTAGCAAAATGTACACATCTAGACTAGGGAGTTTTTTAGATAATTAGAGATTAATTTTTAGTTTTATTTTAATAAGTAAATAGTTACATTAAGTTCTTAGATTTAAATCATTGTCAAGATACTAATTTTCCTGGGTGCCTGGGTGGCTCAGTGGGTTAAAGCCTCTGCCTTCGGCTCAGGTCATGATCCCAGGGGATCATGGGCATCGGGCTCTCTGCTCAGCTGGGAGCCTGCTTCCTCCTCTCTCTCTGCCTGCTTCTCTGCCTACTTGTGATCTCTGTCTGTTAAATAAATAAATAAAAATCTTTTTAAAAAAAGATACTAATTTTCCTAAGTAATTTAACTTTTTAATCAATAGTTCATGTTCATTCTTAAAATTACACTTATATGAATTATGTACTACTTTACAAATCTATTCAGAATAAAGAGATGCATCCCTAAGGAAACCACCTTTAATAAAATGTCAAGTAGTAAATAAAATTGGTTTTCATTTTGTTATTGAAAGAGGAAGGATAGGAGCTGAATATTTTTGGACTGATAGTTATATTCCTACAGGCATTTTAATAATAAAAGTATTTTCAAAGCTAATGTAGAGTTTAAACTTAAACATCCATGAACAAGATCAATTTTTATTACATTTAGTTTTTGTTCAAAAGTAGTGCCCCTTCTTTTTCCTCTCATTACCAGCAAAATGATCAGCAAGCACTGTGCTCCTTTACTAACTCACCCTTAACACCTATTGTTCTAAACAAAGTAAACGTAAGGCAATTCAAACAAAGTAGCTCTGTTAAGGGCTTGAGTAATAAAGTCCAGGGATGAAGTTTCCAGTAGTAACCGTCATAACCAACAACAGTCAAGTCAATGCAAATTGTTCCCTAATTAATAAAATGAGTTGGAACAGCCAACTTATTTTTCTTAAATCATACTGCAAGAAATATGGCATATTAAACTATTCTGTAATATTTTCACCTCTTGAACCATTTAGATATAGACAACTCTTGACCCTGAAGTGAATTTTCCAACTGTGAAGCCTAGATGAAGCAGCTTTATGCTGACCTTCCTTTGAGGGCTATTAAAGAAGTAAATAACTTAATTTGTCTTTTCAGTTTTCCAAGTATGCTCTGTTACTCTTTTTTGCCCAATCACCTGTTTTCCAAGATTCTGCTTTCTGGTCATGTGACAGCACTGATATTGGATCAGATTCTCTTCACTTAAATTTTCTTCTTTTTTTTCCTTTGTCTTCCTTCTTATATTTTCTATATTAATAAAAATTTCTCCATTTTGATACAAGTAGGGTTTAGCTCTGATCACCTCTATCAGCCCTTCTTTTTAAGCAAACCAAACTAATCATATCACAATTTCTATATTACCGAGAACTATCTCGGTATAGTTCGAGATAGTTCTCGGTAATATAGAAATATCTCGGTATTTCCTCACTTTGAATTTATGGCTGTTATATAATGCATGGAATTAAAGAAATATAATAAGATATAAGGGAATATTTCTACGTTTCAGGACCATTAAAAATGTCAATGCAATGTTGGTAAATCACAGAACACTGAAGAAGGTCAAACAAATAAGAAATCCTTTCACAATTAAAGTTCTTTTATTTTTCAAGCACTTAAACTCTCAAGACCAGTGTCTTTTATTACCAATTCAAAAAAATTTTTTTAAGTAAGCTCTAGGCCCAATGTGGGGGTTGAACTCACAGCCTCAAGATCAAGAGCTGCATGCTCTATCAACCAAGCCAGCCCTGTGCCCTCACAGAACAATTTTTACACTAATCTTAACTTTCATAATGTTTATTAGTTTCATAATCGTTACTTATTACATGTTACACTAAAATACACTGATCATATGCATATGATTAAATTTCATTAAGTTTCTACATAACAAGCCACTGTTACCCATTATCATTTTCATACTTCAAAAATAATTATATAAAAAGGCATATGTAAATTCAAGTCAAACACCAAGTTCAATTCACTTATTAGAGGGTATGATAATGCCCTATAAATAGCTAGGGCCCTTCTTCTCTTATGCTTGGCCCCCTTTCCAAACATTTAACTGGCCCCACAAGAGATACCCATGTGATCAGAGCTGCTGATAGAAAATGAAAGAAAAAAAATTCTTTCTTTCCCCGTCTTCAGCCTTTTCATGTTAAATTTGACGTTTACAACCAATCTTCTTGATCCCACTCTCTCCTAGCCTTACCTAGCCTTACTCTGTCCAGAAAACCTGAGAAGTGACATATGTAGATGTGTGATCCTTTTTTAACCCTAATAATCAATCTGGATACCCACCTTTTTACCCCTCTCCCTCATTTAACCTTCCAATGATTCATTTACTTGCTTCTCAGCTTACAACTGCATAGATTCCCAGACTCAAAAATAAGTCCACATAACTACTTTTTCCTGTCAATCATAATTAATTAGCAAAAATATTCATAATTTAGCTTCATCATTAAAATGCTATCCATACTTGTTACTTGGATGGTCATAACGTATAACAGATAAACATTGTTTATTCAGTTCTTAATGTATTTGTTTTACATAAATTAATTTTAAATAAGTTAACTTACTATTTTTTTCTTCTGGGATTTTAAATCATCCAATGCTTCATCTAGAAAACAAGATTTAAATCAAAGCTAAATCAGATATTAAGATACTTAGATATCTTAAAAACAGTATGCCAAAAGATATATATTAAGCAACCACAAGGAAACTGTCTTATTTTAGAATTTCTCACTGATGTGTACAGATAAAAATTATCTCAATCTTCACACATATATATTTCATACTGTTGCCTATATATTACAAAGCTAAGTAGCAAAAAATTGACTTTACATAGAATAAAACACCTTTCAAAATTTAAAAAGACCTAAACATTTTATCAAATAGAATTTAAGTAATTAATAATTTTTAATTAAATTTAAAAATAAAATTACTATTTCTTCATTAAAGTTCCAGGATAGCAAACATCTGAATACCCAAATCAAAGTATACTATTTATGTAAAAATCCAAAAACAAACTTACAAAGATTTTACTGTAATTTTTCAATATTTTAGTTTTTAATGTCTTAGCCAACTTACTATTAAAGGGAAAAAAAAGTCTGCTAACATGTGAAAAGAGAGTAGTCATCTATAGTTAGAGAAGAGCAATGAAATATTTATTCCTTAATCCAGAAGTCAGAAAATTTTTTCCATAAAGGGCCAGACAGTAAATACTGGAATTTTGGCCAAAAGGCAAAATCGAATAAGTACTTTTAAAGCAAAAGAATGAACAAATTTCCATAAATCTTTAATGACAAAATTCAAATATAATAATAAGTAAGTTCAATTTTTTGTAACATAGGTCTATCACTGAAAAGAATAAAATTATTTTCTTTTGGGTGAATAGATAACATTTCACTTAAATGAGGTTCAAAGTTGCTGTTCCCTATCATCAAAACCGACTGCAAATATTAATACCTTAATGTTGATCTGTCATGAGATTTTACACATTTGACTTTTGAAAATGTTTTTTCACATGTATAGGTACTGCTAAATACTGAAATCAAGTGACAAGCACATGATTTTAACTGAGGATATTCATTGTTTGGAAAGCATTTATAGAATTCTTTAATTCTTCTATTGATATTTGCCTTTTCTTATCATTGCATTGGAAATTAAACACTTCCAATTGAAAATAAGTGGAAGCCCCTCAATTGTACAGTTAAGTGGATTCTGCAATATGGAAACTTCATTTGCACTTCTTGAAGTCTGAAAATCACTGCTGGATTGCTTTTCTTTTGGCCAAGATCAAGTGTGAAAAACACTGTTGGAACAATTGTTTGAGCTCAGATCATATACTTGATACAAATTTCTGGGGGAATGGAGCTTGTGCTTCTTGTTTTAACTTTTCACAGTCTTTTTAAAAAATTACTTTGTGTTATTACAATGATATTTGTTTCCAAAATGACTTTATAGTGTATAGGTTTTGCACGTAAGGACTGTTTTGTCTTGCAATCTTAGGTTGAATTCATTAAGAACCATTATCAACTCTGCAGCAAAAGCTAATTTTCCAAAAGCCAGTCAGCATTCAATCACAGTGGTTGAAGGTAATTCTTTGCATGCAGAAATATTACACTCTAGGCCCTGAGCTCAAAATATCACAATAAAACTTTACCACTGCTGAGTCATCAAACTGCTGTGGGGCTGGGCAGGTTATGATAGTCAGCTTCTATTTCTGATTAAAGTTCACATAATTGACAATGGTTAAGTTCATGAGTGTAAATGAAGTTCCTATTGACACTACTAATTTAATAACACATGGTAGGTTCAATTATGCTTGGCAAAGTACCCACTGTCACATAACACAATGAATAACCACAAAACTTAAACACCTTACAATTTCACAAGTTTGTACATTAATCCAAATAAGCCTTTTTCTGCTTCCCACACTTTTTTAGTATAGTTGACACACAATGCTACATGAGTTTCAGATATACAACTTGGTGATTTGACAAGTTTATACATTATGCTATGTTCACAAGTGTAGCTACCATCTGTCCTGTTACATCACTATTACAGTATCACTGACTGTATTTCTTATGCTGTGCCTTTTATTCCCATGACCTTCTCACTCCATAACTTGAGGCCTATATCTCCCTCCCCCCTTTACCATTTTGCTCAATCTCCCACTCTCCTCTCCTCTGTCAATCATCAGTTTATTCTCTGTTATTTACAGGTCTGATTCTGCTTTTTGTTTTTGGTTTCTTTTTTTTTTAGAGTCCATTTATGAGTAGAATCATATGTTGTCTTTCTCAGTCTGACTTCACTTCACATAATACCTTCTAGGTCTATCCATGTTGTCTCAAATGGCAGTCTCATCTTTTTTGTGGCTGTGTAATATTCCATAGTATATGATATATTTATATACACAGAACATGTTCCTTATCCATTTGTCTATCGATAGGCACTTTGGTTACTTCTGTGATTATTGTAAACAATGCTGCAATAAACATAGGGATGCATACATCTTTTCGAGTCTGGTTTTTTTTTTGTTGTTTTCATTTTTTCTGGGTAGATACCCACTAGTTGAATTATTGGATCATATGGTATTTCTACTTTTAATTTTTTGAGAAACCTCCAAACTATTCCCCACAACGGCTGTACCACAACAGCTATACCAATTTACTTCCCCACCAACAGTGCACAAGGGTTTCTTTCTCACTGAAACTTGTTTATCTTTTTGATTTTAGCCTTTCTAACAGGTGTGGGATGGTATTTCATTGTAGTTTTGATTGGTACTTCCCTGATGATTGATGATATTGAGTACCTTTTCATGTGTCTGTTGGCCATGTGTATATCTTCTTTGGAAATATTTCACCACCAATATTTATAACCCACCTTAGCAGATTCTACTTCAGGTTGTACTAAACTGGTGTTTTTTCAACTTTGAAGATATTCTGTCCTAGAGTTGTTTTATAGAGATTTTATGTAGAAGTTAATTCAGTAACTGCAAGCTCAAAATTGATTCCTCAAATAAACTACAATTGAGGAGTATCAGAGCCAAGGAAGATCACTTGGAATCATTTACCATGTTTTTAAATTAACTATCTTGCTTCCAATATTCTCAGTTCTTCAAATTGTTCATGCCAAAAGGCTACTTACTAACTAAGCAAGTATAGCTTCTCTGAACAATTCTGTTCAGCTGCTGCAATCAAACACAATTCAATTAATTCACCACTGGTTAATAAATGGCTTTCCCTGCTTCACTAATAAGCCACCCAGAAACTTACTGCATTGAAGCTCCATTTTCACTTTTAAATTTTATGAAGAAATTCAGCTATGATGAGATATTCCATTTTAAATGTTTTACTTTTTTTTTCCCAATTTATTTATTTTCAGAAAAACAGTATTCATTATTTTTTCACCACACCCAGTGCTCCATGCAAGCTGTGCCCTCTATAATACCCACCACCTGGTACCCCAACCTCCCACCCCCCCGCCACTTCAAACCCCTCAGACTGTTTTTCAGAGTCCATAGTTTCTCATGGTTCACCTCTCCTTCCAATTTACCCAAATTCCCTACTCCTCTCTAACGCCCCTTGTCCTCCATGCTATTGGTTATGCTCCACAAATGAGTGAAACCATATGATAATTGACTCTCTCTGCTTGACTGATTTCACTCAGCATCATCTCTTCCAGTCCCGTCCATGTTGCTACAAAAGTTGGATATTCGTCCTTTCTGATGGAGGCATAATACTCCATAGTGTATATGGACCACATCTTCCTTATCCATTCATCCGTTGAAGGGCATCTTGGTTCTTTCCATAGTTTGGCGACTGTGGCCATTGCTGCTATAAACATTGGGGTACAGATGGCCCTACTTTTTCTGACCATTGCTTTTCTGTGAGTTGGGAGTATCATGAGTACTTAATATGGTAATGTCAATGTATATTTGTATTCTTTTAGCACAGTCCACTATGCCCTAAAAATGCAACATTCAAAGTCCAATCTTCTCTTCTTTTGTTGTTTTTACATGTTGAGTATGCATTGATAATTTTTTTAAAAAATTGTCACAATACATACGGCACATGAAATGTCAACTTATAAATTTGTATCATTTGTTGTACATTCTCCAACAGTCACAAGTGTTGAGATGAGAGCACCACATACAGTTTGCTACAAGTACTTAACTCTGCCACTGTAGGATGAAAGCAGCTACAGACAACATTTAAATGAATGGGCAGTGTTTTGATCCAGTAAAAACAGAAATCTGAATTTCATATAAATGTAATGTCACAAAATATTCTTTTGAATTTATTCAATGATTTGAAAATGTAAAAATCATTCTTTTCTTTAGGATTTTATTTATTTATTTGACAGAGAGAGAAAGAGAGCACAAGCAGGGGGAGGGGCAGAGAGAGAAGCAGGCTTGTTGGGGAGGAGGAAGCCTGATGCAGGGTTCAATCCCAGGACCCTGAACCAAAGGCAGACACTTAACCAACTGAGCCACCCAGGCACCCCTAAAAGTCATTCTTAAATCATGACCTGTACAAGGTAGTGGGCAAGACTTGGCCCACAGGCTATAGTTTGCGAACCCTTAATCTATACTATGTCCAAAGCAAAAAACAAAGGAAATAAAACTAATACAGAACAAAAAACAAGGACACAATTAATAGCTTCAGGCTGACTTGATGCTAAAAAAAAATTTGTAGGACAGTAAGATAATCTTTTCTGATGTCTATTTTAAATGTACATGTAATACCTATTCAAATGAATTAATTTTTTTAAATAAAAGGATCCCTGAAGTACATTTTTAACACAACCCCTTTATATAATAACCATGTCCTGATGTGCCTATTTCTAAGTTAAAATATTCATACATTTAATTTCCTTAGAAAAGTGTTTCCAAGCACTCTTTTAAAATAAGTTTTCTTATATTTTCTACTATTTTGTTAGTTCTATGAGGTCAGAGAGCATATTTGTTTTAAACTTATTCCTGTCCTCCTGGTATTTACCATACTATCAAATATCACAGGAAACAACATCATATGTTTATTTTCCTTTTTGATATTTGATATTTGAAAAATATTGATACTAAATATTGATATTTAGTATCAATATTTTTTAAAACCACAGCAAACATAATACTTAACGATAAAAAGTAAAAGCTTTTTCACTGAGTATCGGAAACTAGACAAGGAATCTGCTATTCCCCCTTCAATTCACTATTATACTGAGTCCTAACCCATTTAATAAGACAAGGAAAATTTAAAAAACAAGAAAAATAAAAAAGAATAAGGAACAGAAAAGAAAAATCAGCACCATCAGCCCATATGTATATTAACACTTCGCAATTTTTATATATTTTGGCATATAGTTTCACTTAATACTCATAATAATCCATCCTAAACATTTTATGTTTATGATGATGATAATATAGGTTTCCACTTTACAAATTAGGAAACTGATGTTCAGAGAATTAAAACTTATCTGTAGGACAAAAAGACAGCCAATGTGGCTGGAGCAAAAGCAAAAAATGTAGAGTAGAAAGAGATGAAGTTAGAGAATGGGCATAAGCCAGAAAGTAGGATAAAATAATTCAGATTTACTCTAGTTGCCAAAGGAAATCAATAGAGAATCTGAAACAGAAAAGACACGACTAAATATACCTCAAAAATAGACTATTTAGGAAGCCACTCCTAGTATAAGTAGGAGATGATGATCACCTGAATTAGAACAGTAGTAATAGTAAAGCAGGTTAGAAGTGGTCAGATCTTTGAAGGGGAGAGAGAAACTCATGGTAGATTAAAGGAAATATGGAGTTAGGACAGGGATTTCCCCCCAGCTGTTTATATGGAAGGGAGATTATATAACAATAGAGACAATCAAATAGAAATAGCTAATACAAAAGAGGATAATGGCAGGAAGAGATAACTGCAAGAACAATGTTCTTGAAATGGCCAGAATATCCAAAATCCAAAGCATAAATGGAGAGCTTAGCCATAGATGGAATCAAGGTCAGTCTTCCAGACTACCACAGAAGGATGACAACACACTGAGTAACAGATGGAGCTAACTTGATATATTTGGTGGTAGAGGTAGTTCTCATCTGTTTATATCTATTTTCTCCATAAAGTGAGACTAACACATGAGAGTGACCAGGTAGATTTTTGTGGGGTTTTGCTTGTTTTGTGAATTTTGAATTTTTATTTGGTTGGTTGATGGTTGGTTTTATTTTGGTTTGGTTTTTGTTTATTTGCAGGAAGGCAGGTATTAGTTATTCGAAAAGAAATAGGACTGTGCAACAGTACTGAGTATACATTTAATATTTACAGTATAGATTTAAAATAAGTCTGGTCAGGGGCACCTAGGTGACTCAGTCAGTTAAGCATCTGCCTTTGGCTCTGGTCATGATCCCAGGGTCCTGGAATTAAGCCCCACATCAGGATCCCTGATCAGCAGGGACTTTGCTTCTCCCTCTCCCATTGCTCCCCCGCAGCCCGCCAACTCATGTTCTCTCTCTCAAATAAATAAATAAATAATCTTTTTTTAAAAAATAAGTCTGGTCAGTATGCTGTATGATTTTCCTCTAATAAATTTAGCTTTTCTGATGCAGGGACAGATCAAGCTTATGAAAGTTTTAACCAGGATAGAGTCTTGCCAGTCACAGATTAAGCACATAATTGTATTTAAAGAAGGTACAGTTTTTGCCAGACAAGTAGAATGCAAAAGAGGGGCAAAGGAATCAAGGGTATCTGCAAGGAATAGTCACTGGGCTAGCCCAGTGAACCTAAACCAAGTTGGAGAGAAGCCGTAACTCAGGGGGGCAGTTTGAAAGTCATGTATCTGTATGGACCGTATTTGGATCTTGAATTAAACAAACAAAATACGTACATTTTATGATATAGAATTCCTTTTCAGATAGGATAATGTATTACATTAATGAAAATATACTATATAATTTATTTTTTTAAACATCTGTCATGGATAGATATAACTAGGATATACTTCAAAATAATAGAGTGGGTAGATAAGTAGATAGAGTTAAAAATTAAACAAGACTGACCATGAGTTGATGGTTGTTTATGTTGTGTGATAGGTATATGAGGACTTATATTATTTACCCTGCTTTTGTGTATGTAATTTTGTATATGAAATTTTCCACAGTGAAAAGTTAAACAAGAAAAGAATAAAGAAGTCACATATAAAGTTCATTTAAATAAAATTTATATACATTTGTTAAATTATAACTCATACTTTTAAGACCTGAAAATCTTTAAAATCTATACATACACAGAATACAGAAGGAAATATTATCACAATTTGCATATTTCCATAAAAACAAAAGCCTAGGAGCTATGAGGTTAAAGAGAATGGTACAATTAATAGTACAAATCAAAAGATGTCTAAGTATATTCTACTCTATAATAATGTAAGTTTTGCATAAAGATTAACAAATAATTTCTCTCAATTTCTCTCAAAATTTAACAAATAATTTCTCTCAATTTAATTTCTCTCAATTTCTCTCAATTGAATTAATGAAATTAGTTATTTTGTGTAAAAAAAACCTAAATGAACAAGACAAAAATAACACAAAGAGAATCCTCTTGATTATTCAAAATGCTTGATAGTAAACAACCCTTCAATATTTACAAGATTTTCATTTCAATACCCCGTTTCACAACCTACCATTCGGTTACAAACCAATGCACTATCAGAAGGTGTTTTTTTAAATGTATTTATAAGAATTTAGAAATTAAACTTACTATTTCTTTCTGTTCTCTTGGAAAAGAAGAAAATAAGCACTGTTCTTATGCTCCAGATGCTACAAAGGAAGCAAAATTCAGAAATAAAAGCCATTATTAGGATAAGTGAATTAGAAGACATATAAAATGAAAACAAATACACATTTCCACTTAGAATTCAGTACAGTGCTTCCCTTTATATTTTGAAAATCAGAAAGTACTCCTTTCTTTCAGAGACATCAGAGGTCTACATCTGCATTCAAAAGAGTTCTCAACCTAAAATCCACAGACTTTCTGAGGGTTCCCCAGAATTATGAAATTGCCATTGTGGGCATAACTTTATTTCTCTGGAGAGACCACTGTGTTCATCACTCTGTAAGGAGTCTATGAAACCTTCCCTCAAAAAAACAAATTATACAGTCCCCTCTAACTAAGTAAGCATCAACTCCAAAAATCTGTCCATTCCCATGCATTGAGGGAAAAGCATTTTACAAATCCAGCACATTGCATAAATGTAAGTTGCGGGACACCTGGGTGGCTCAGTGAGTTAAAGCCTCTGCTTTCAGCTCAGGTCATGATCCCAGGGTCCAGGGATTGAGCCCCACATCCGGCTCTCTGCTTGGCAAGGAGCCTGCTTTCTCCTCTCTCTCTCTCTGCCTGCCTCTCTGCCTACCTGTGATCTCTGTCTGTCAAATAAATGAATAAAAAAACTTTTTAAAAATAAATAAATAAATGCAAGTTGCTACTATTTTCCTATTATTTAACATTGGAAGGATCTTCCCTACTAAACAAAATAAGCTATCTAGAAGAAAAAAAGCCTATCTTCAACTAAGTACTTGATAAGTAAACTTAGCTAAACACCACCTTTTAAATATTTTATGAGGAGAATTCTCTGGGACTTATATTAGTAAAACATCAAATGATATTAAAAGTAAATTAAAGAATGATCCTAATCCTACAAATTTGTTAAGGTCATCTCTTAAATTCAATGTAACTATAGCAAAATACCTCTTTCTCCAAAGAACATAGTGGAACATATATAAACATCATTCATAATTTCATAAAAGCAATACATTTTAGGGGTGCCTGGGTGGCACTAAATTCATATCTTTCAATAATTACTCTAAATGTAAATGGACTTAATGCTCTAATCAAAAGACAGAGGGTATCAGAATGGATTAAAAAAAATAAGACCCATCAATATACTGCTTACAAGAAACTCACTTCAGACCCACACACCTCCAGATTGAAAGTGACAGGGTAGAAAACCATTTATCATGTTAATGGACATCAAAAGAAAGCTGGAGTAGCCATCCTTGTAACACACAAACTATTATCTTAAAGCAAAGAATGTAAAAAGAGATTATTATATTTATAATATCATAATAAATGGGTCTATCCAACAAGAAGATCTAACAATTATAAATATTTATGCCCCTAATTTGGGAGCAGTCAAATATATAAAGCAATTAATAACAAAATTAAAGAAACTCATTGATAATAATACAATAATAGTAGGGAACTTTAAATTTCCCCCTCACAGCAACGGAGAGATCATCTAAGCAGAAGATCAATAAGGAAACAAGGGCTTTGAACGACACACTGGACCAGAAGGACTTCACAGATATTTTCAGAACATTACAACCTAAAGCAGCAGAATACACATTCTTCTCAAATGCAGAGGGAACAGTCTCCAAAACAGACAACACACTACATCACAAATCGGGTCTCAACCAGTACAAAAAGACTGAGATCATATGTCATGCATATTTTCAGACCACAATGCTATAAAACTTGAACCACAAGAAAAAATTTGAAAGGGAAGTTAAATAAAATCCTACTAAAGAATGAGTGGGCCAACCCGGAAATTAATGAATAATTTTTAAAATTCATGGAAACAAATGAAAACACAACAGTTCAAAACTTCTGGGATGCAGCAAAGGCAGTCCTAAGAGGGAAGTATATAGCAATACAAGCTTTCCTCAAGAAACAAATCTCAAATACACAACTTACTCTTACACTCAAAAAAGAGCAGCAAATAAAGCTTAAATCCAGCAGGAGAAGAGAAATAATAAAGATTACAGCAGAAATCAATGATACAGAAATTTAAAAATAAAAAAACAATAGAACAGATCAGTGAAACTAGGGAGCTGGATCTTTGGAAGAATTTAGTAAGATCGATAAATTACTAGCCAGACTCATCAAAAAGAAAAGAGAAACACTGAAGAAATACAATTACAAGAGAATATTAGGTGCAATTATATGCCAACAAATTAGGTAATCTGGAAAAAAAAAAGGATAAATTCTTAGAAATATATAAACTACCAAAACTGAGAGGAGAAAAAATAGAAAACCTGAAAAGATCCATAACCAGCAAAGAAACTGAACTAGTTAAAAAAAAAAAAAAAAAATCCCCAACAAACAAGAGTCCAGGGCCAAATGGCTTCCCAGGGAAATTCTACCAAACATTTAAAGAAGAATTAATACCTACTCTTCTGAAACTGTTCCAAAAAATAGAAATGGAAGGACAACTTCCAAACTCATTCCATGAGGCCAGCATTATCTTAATCCCAAAACCAGACAAAGACCCCACTAAAAAGGAGAATTACAAACCAAGATCCCTGAGGAACATGGATGTAAAAATTCTCACCAAGATACTAGCTAATAGGATCCAACAGTATACTGAAATGATTATATACCACAACCAAGTGGAGCTTATTCCTGGGCTGCAGGGGTGGTTCAAATCATCCTCAAATCAATCAACGTGACACACTACATTAATAAAAGGGCAAGAACCATATGATCATCTCAATAGATGCAGAAAAAGCATCTTTTCTTGATGAAAAAAAAACTCTCTGCCATGTAGGGATAGAGGTAATATACCTCAGTATCATAAAAGCCATATACAAAAGACCCCAGCAAATATCATCCTGAACAGGGAAAACTGAGGGCTTTTCCCCTAAGGTTAGGAATACAACAGGGATGCCCACTCTCACCACTGTTGTTTAACATAGTACTGGAAGCCCCAGTCTCAACAATCAGACAACAAAAAGAAATAAAAGCATCCAAATTGGCAAAGCAGTCAAACTTTCACTCTTTGCAGATGATATAATATTCTATGTAGAAAACCCAAAGAACTCCACCAAGAAACTATTAGAACCGATACAGGAATTGAGCAAAGTTGCAGGATATAAAATCAATCCACAGAAGTCAGTTGCATTTTGCTACATAGCAATAAAGCAGAAGAAAGAGAACTCAAGGAATTGATCACATTTACATTGTACCAAAAACCGTAAGATACGTAGGAATAAACCTAGCCAAAGAGGTAAAGGATCTGTGTTCTGAAAACTATAGAACACTTATGAAAGAAATTGAGGAAGACACAAAGAAATGGAAAGACATTCCATGTTCATGGATTGGAAGAACAAATATTGTAAAAATGTCTATGTTACCCAAAGCAATCTACACATTCAATGCAATCCCTATCAAAATAACACTAACATATTTCACAGACCTGGAACAAATAATTCTAAAATTTGTATGGAACCAGAAAAGACCCCAAATAGCCAAAGGAATGTTTAAAGAGAAAAACCAAAGCTTGTGGCGTAACAGTGCTGGACTTCAAGCTCTATTACAAAGTTGTAGTAAAGACACTATGGTATTGGCACAAAACAGACATATAGATCAATGGAACAGAATAGAGAACCCAGAAATGGACCTTCAACTCTATGGTCAACTACTCTTCAGCAAAGCAGGTAAGAATATCCAATGGAAAAAGGACAGTCTCTTCAACAAATGGTATTTGGAAAATTGAAGAACCACATATAGAAGAATGAAACTGGACCACTTTATTAAACCATACACAAAAATAAACTCAAAATGGATGAAAGACCTAAATACAAGACAGAAATCCATCAAAATCCTAAAAGAGAACACAGGTAGCAACCTTTTCAACCTCAGCCACAGCAACTTCTTGCTGGACAGGTCTCCAAAGGCAAGCGGAAACAAAGGCAAACAAGAACTACTGGGACTTCAACAAAATAAAAAGCTTTTGCACAGCAGGAAATAGTCAACAAAACCAAAAGATAAACAACAGAATGGGAGAAGATATTTGCAAATGTCTTATCAGATTAAGGGCTGGTATCCAAAATACATAAAGAATTTATCAAACTCAACACCCCAAAAACAAACAAACAAAAAAACCCAGTCAAGAAATGGGCAGAAAGGGAGATAGAGAGGAGACAGGAGTTGGGGGAAATTGGGAGGGGAGGGGAACCATGAGAGACTATGGACTCTGAAAAACAATCTGAGGGTTTTGAAGGGGTGGAGGATGGGAGGTCGGGGTACCAGGTGATGGGTATTATAGAGGGCACAGATTGCATGGAGCACTGGGTGTGGTGAAAAAATAATGAACACTGTTATGCTGAAAATAAAAAATAAATTTAAAAAAAGAAATGGGCAAAAGACATGAACAGACACTTCTTTAAGGACATACAAATGACAAATAGACACATGAAAAAATGCTCAACATCACTCAGGATCAGGGACATACAAGTCAAAACCACAATGAGCTACCACCTGACACTGGTTAGAATGGCTAAAATTAACAACTCAGGAAATGACAGATGTTGGCAAGGATGTGGAGAAAGGGGAACCCTCTTACACTGCTGGCAGGAATGCAAACTATTACAGCCACTCTGAAGAACAGTATGGAGGTTTCCCAAAAAATAAAAAATAGAACTATCCTACCAAACAGCAATTGCACTACTAGGTATCTATCCAAAGGATACAAAAATAGTTATAAGAAAGGGGACATGCACCCCAATGTTTATAGCAGCAATGTCCACAAGAGAAAAACTATGGAAAGAGCCATATATATATGTATGAAATATTTATATTGTATAAAAATATATTTTTATATAATGTAATATTACATTATATTATATATATTTATATTTATTTGTAATACTCATATATTTACATATAAATATATATTTATACATAATGCAATATCACTCAGCCATAAAAAAGAATGAAACCTTGCCTTTTGCTACAGCATCGATGGAACTAGAGGGTATTATGCTTACAGAAGTCAGTCAGTCAGAGAAAGACAAATACCATATGAGTTCACTAATATGTACAATTTAAGAAGTAAAGCAGATGAACATAGGGGAAGAGAAGGGAAAATAAAATAAGATGAAAACATAGAAGAAGACAAACCATAAGAGACTCTTAACTCTAGGAAACAAACTGAGGGTTGCTGGAGGGGAGGCTGGTGGAGGGATGGGGTAACTGGGTAATGGGTATTAAGTAGGGCACTTGATGTAAAAGAGCAATGGCTATTATATGCAACTGATGAATCACTAAATTCTACCCTTGAAACTAATAAAATAGACTATATGTTAACTAAATTGAATTTAAATGAAGAATTTTTAAAATTTAAAAAAAAAAAAAAAAGATTCTCTTTCATTCTGCCTCTCCAGTCCTGCCTCTGCCGCATTTGTGCTCTCTCCCTCTCTAGAGAGGAGGGAGAAAGAAAGGAAGGAAGGAAGGGAGGGAGGGAGGAAGGAAGGAAAGCAGGCAGGCAGGAAGACATTGAATCTGAATTCATGTTATTTCTTCACTCTAAAATACATCATTGCTATTCTTGGGAGTTAGCTTGCAAGTCACCAGTGACCCCTGTCTCCTGGTATTTACACCTTTGTGTAGTCCTCTTACCAGTGTTGGTCTGTATAACCAATAGAATATGGCAGAAGTAATAGTACATCACTTCAAGATTAGGTTATAAAGGACTGCAGCTTCCATGTTAGGCCTCTTCTTCCACTCACCATCTTTTTCTCTCTCTCTTCTCTTCTAAGAGAAGCCAGCTGATATGCCATGAGGACATTCAGGGAACTCTATGGAAAGGTCCATGTGGCAAAAAACAGAAGTCTGTGGCAAAAGCCAGTGAAGAGATGAGGCCTGCCAAAAACTACATGTATGAGCTTAGAAGTAAATTCTCCAGCCTTAGTTAAGCCTTCAGGTAATTGTAGCTCCAGCCAACAGCTTAACTGAAATTTGTATATAAAGACCCTGAGCTAGAACCACCTAACTAAGTTGCTCCCACATTCCTTCCTGCCCCTCAGAAACTTTGAGAGATAATAAACATTTGTTGTTTTAAGTTACTAAGTTCTAGAACAATTTATTACAGCAATAGATAATCAAAATATGCTTTTTATGTTGTGGTGACTCGTTTTTATGACTCAGACAACTACCTAAGCATTAAAAAAGGCACTGAGCACTGTCCTTATCAAGGGAAGGGAGAGAAGAGTTTAGACATACTGCTCATAACACTCAAGGATGCTACAACAGGAAATTCTCATACTATTTCTCCACTACAAACCCACTGAAATAGTGGCAGCACAGAGATGATATAGGGGGGGAAAATGTACAGGAAAACAGAGAACATGGGAAGGAATTGCAAAGAAAGTGACTAGTATTCCGTAGAAAATCAGTAAATTTTCTTTGATATTTTTTAGAAGCATATATACTTTTCAAAGTGTGAAAACTACAAGAATTGAAATATACTCCCTTACTTCAAAATAAAACGCAGTAATCCCCTTTGCAGACAACAGGTTCTCTTTTTGGTTTTTATCAGAATTGCTGCTGGAGAAAATGAGCTATCAAACAACACACACTTCTTTCAAGACTTGAGCAGCAGAACATATGTAGTGCATTCATCTTTAAGGCTAAATTAAAAGAAATCCTTTTGTATTTTTAAAACAAAGTTTAGGGGGGGAAGGTACTTCAGAAATCCGTCTTAGTTATTCCAATAAAGGTTTTGCTTTCCTAATAGTTAAATATAATTTATGAGAATAGAACAACGTGTTTTGTGAAGATATTAAAGATACTATTACTGACTCCTACTTTGACAGTGGTATAATTTCTACTTCCCTCTTCTCTTCTTAGAAATACTCTAGGGGCGCCTGGATGGCTCAGTGGGTTAAAGCCTCTGACTTCGGCTCAGGTCATGATCCCAGGGTCCTGGGATTGAGCCCCGCATCGGGCTCTCTGCTCAGCGGGAAGCCTGCTCTCTTTCTCTCTCTCTCTGCCTGCCTCTCTGCCTACTTGTGATCTCGGTCTGTCAAATAAATAAAATAAAATCTTAAAAGAAAAAAAAAGAGAAAGAAATACTCTAAACAGAGGACCCTGGGTGGCTCAGTTGGTTAAGCATTTGCCTTCAGCTCAGGTCATGATCCTGGGATCCAGCCCTGAATCAGGCTCCCTGCTCAGCAGGAAGTCTGCTTCTCCCTCTGCCTCTCCCTCTACCACTGGCTTGTGCTCTCTTGCTGACTCTATCTCTTTAGTAAAAAAGGAAGGAAGAAAGAAAGAAAGAGAAAGACAAGGAGATCAAACAAGGAGATCAAACAAAAACAAATTCCTGTCCTAGTAAAATACAATATAGCTAAAACCCAACTCTCAAAATATGTGGACAGTCTCCTAAAAGTAATGGAGATCATGGAAATCAAGAGTGCAAGCAGAGAAGGAAAACTTCTTATCTCACAAGGAGGCAGCAAGACAAACTTCTCAAAGCATAAAGTCTAAAGCCCATAATTATAAAAAGAATAAGACATATGTGTTGTAGACAGAAACTCCTCAGAAGCAAAACAGAAAAGACAGAGCTTAAAGAGAAACCATTCAGAAATACCGGGTTTACAAAGAACACTGTTTCTATGGCAGCAGGAGAGAAAAGAGGTTTTGTATTAAGAAAAAAAATACAGTTGCCTAACTCTATAGGCTGGGGAAAGATAAAAGCTGAACAAACTAGCACATTATATCTTGGATCATAAGGAAAATTCGATAGCCTGGAAAGTGGAAAGACATACCCCCATACTCACAAAAACCTCCTATAAATAACTAGGCAAAAGTAAAGTAAACATACCACATAGTTAAAGATTTATTTTTAAGTTTAAAAAAAAAGGCAAAATAAAAAAATAAAAAAATTTTAAAAAGGCAAAATAGAAAATTATGTTCCAAAACCTAGACCAACATCTTTGCTCTCAATAAATGTAAATGAGTTAAACTCAGCAGAGCAAAAGACTTTCAGACTGGACCATAAAAATAAAACCCCATCTAAAACTCAAGAGTTTTTGAAAGTTGAAGAAAATAAAACCATTGGCAAAAGTATACTAGGCAAATACCAACAAAACAAGGATTGTATCTTAATACCTCACAAAGTTGAATTCAAGATCCTCCCCCCACCTCGCTGAAAAAAGAAAGCTTTAAACCTAGAAAAAGAAAGTGATTTCATAGTGCTAAAAAATGATCCAGTTCCTTTCCAACAAACGGTACTGGAGCAACTGAGCAACCATGAAAGAAGAAAATAAAAGAATCTCAACATGAACCTCACACCTTATATAAAAATGAACTCAAAATGGCTTACAAATTTAAATGTAAAATGTTAGAAGAAAAAAACGCATAGGAAAAAAACAAAGAAGAAAATCTTCAGAGCCTATAGTTAGGGAAGGGTTCTTGACAACAAAAGCACAACCCATAAAAGGGAAAATTAATAAATTTTGCTCACAAAAGCCCTATTAAAAGAATAAAGACAAACTACAGACTGGGAAAAAATATTTGCAAACTATATACCCAACAAATAACTTGTATCTATAATATAAAAAGAACTCTCAAAACTCAACAGCAAAAAGACTGAAAAGCCAATTAGAAAATTAGAAGACATGAACAGAAAAGGAGAAATAAATGAATGGCAAATATACATGAAAAGAGGTTCAACATCATTAGCCCTTAGGGAAATGTAAATTAAAGCCACAATGAAATATCACTACATACCTATCAGAATGATCAAAATAGTAAATAGTGAAATACTAAATGCTCACAAAGATGCAGAGAAACTAGATCATTTATATGCAACCAGTGGAAATGTAAAATGGTATATCTACTCTGAAAAAAAGTTTAGCAGTTTCTTTAAAATCTAAACAGGTACTTAACATGCGCCCCAGAAATTACATACTTGGGACATATACCCTAAAGAAATGAATACTTATGTTCAAATGCCTATATACAAATGTTCACAGAAGTCTTATTTGTAATAGCCAAAAACTGGAAACTATCCAAATGTCCTTCAACAAGTATACAGTTAAACAAACCATGGTATGTCGTTATCACAGAATACTACTCAACAATAAAAAGAAACTATTAATACACTTAACATTTTGAATGGATCTCAAGAATATACCAAATGAAAAAAGCCAGTTTCAAATGATTATATGCAATGTGACCGCATTTTATAATTCTTGAAAAAACAAAATTATAAAGATTATAAAACAGACTTGTGGGTGGAAGGGTTAAGAATGGGGCAGGTGGAGGAAGGTTGGTATGACTACAAAGAGATAGCAAAAAGGAGCCCTGTGGTATGTATGCATGTATGTTTGTATGTTATTCATTTATTTATGTAATCTCTACACCCAACGTGGGGCTTGAACTCATGACCCTGAGATCAAGAGCCATATGCTCCACCAACTGAGCCAGCCAGGCACTTCAAGTCCTGTGGTTTTAGAATAGTTCTGAATCTGAATTGTGGGGTAGTGAGTGACATGAAGTTACAGATGTGATAAAATTACATAGAAATAAAACACACACACACACAAAGTACATGTAAAACTGGTAAACTCTGATAGACTCTGTGAACTGAACCAACATCAGTTTCCTAGTAGTGATATTTTACTACTCATGTAAGATCTTACCACTGGGGCAGGCTGGGTGAAGGATGCAAAGGACGTGCTTGTACATTTTTTTGGGTTTTTTTGCAACTTCATGTGAATCTATAATTATTTCAAAATAAAAAGGTTTCTTTTAAAGGAAAATTCATAAAGCAAAACTGAAGAGAGAGAGGTTGAAACAAATTACTAGAATATGAAAGAACTATACAACATAATAAGGTAGTGTTCATTGGTATTATTAAGCTCTATGTACCTGGGGAAAAAATATGTATCTTCAAGTATTTGTGAATGGCAACCAATGACCAAATAGCACACGACCAAAGAAAATTCAATTCAAAGAAGTAGAAATATTATTAAACAATATGCTCTGAAAGTAATACAACAAACTAGAAACAGTAACTAAACCAGAAACCAACCATACAAACACACATTTGTCACCTAAAAAAAATGCTTAAATTCTAAATACTAAATTTTAAAAATCATGATATCTAGAATATAATCAAAGTAAATCACTACATATCAAAACAAGTGGAATAAAATTAAGCAGTGATCAGAAACTATCATGACTTCAAATACACATATAATTTATTTATTTTTAGCAAATAAGAAGGAAAGAAAAAATAAATGTATGATGTACATAATTTAAGTCCAGGAATGAAATAAGCCTAAGAGGAAAAAAAGAATAAAAAGAAGTAATTTCTTAAAAGCTGGTTCTTTGAGAGAAAAAAGATACAAATACAACTAAGGAAAACAATCACAAAAGGGAAAATGTACAAATATACATAATAAGAAACAATAAGGAAGCAATAATCACAGATGCTAAATTTTTAGCTTTTTTTTTTTTAAAGCAGGCTCCATGCCCATCACAGAGGCCAATGCGGGCCTTGAACTCATGACCCCGAGATCAAGACTTGAGGTGAGAACAAGAGTCAGAAGCTAACCAACTGAGCCACCCAGGTGCCCTATTAAATAAAAATTTAAATCACTGACAGTAATGACTACTACTATTACAACGCTCTACAGAAATACATTTCAAAACTAGAATGAGTGGGTGCCCGGATGGTACAGTCAGTTGACCATTCAACTTTTGGTTTCTGCTCCAGTCGTGATCTCAGGCTCATGATCTCAGGACTGTGGGATGAGCCCCACAACAGGCTTCAGGCTCAGTTGTGGGATCTACTTCAGATTCTCCCTCTGCTGCTCCTGCTCATGCGTGCCCGCACGTGCTCTCTCTCGCAAAAAATAAATCTTTAAAACTGTAGAATGAGTAATTACATATATTTTTAACAAAACTAACCTTGGACAAGGCAGAAAACCAAAAAGATTAACTACTATTGAATTTAAAAAGTTGTTAAGACCTACACGCCATAAAAAACCCCACGCTCAGAATACTACCAAACTTACAAAGCACAGATGCCAGTTCTATTTAAACTAATCTAGAGCATTAAAAAATAAAAACTTTTAATGTTTATATAAAATGATTACAACTATGAAAGTAGAAATTTTCCTGGAATTCAGCATTTCAATCTTTGAATTCAATACTTAATATAATCTATCATATTAAGGGATATAGGATGAAAAAAATCAAATAACTATTTCCATAGACAATGAAATAGCATTTAACAAAATTCAACAATCTTTCTTGATGTAAAAGAAAACTAAATCTGAATAGAAAATTCCTTAACATGATAAAATGCTCCAATGCAAAAGTCAAAATAATTCCCATGATAATGGGAAACATCAGAAGCATTCCCAAGGAACAAATTCAGAATGTTCACTATTTTCTCAATAACTTAACATTGTCCTGAAGGTACTAGCCAACAAAATAAGCCAAAAGAAAAAAAAACAGACAAAAAATACGAAAGGTGGTAAAATTATTGCTGTTCACAAATGTTTGAATACTCAAACTTTTTTTTAAGTTTATTTATTTATTTGAGAGAGCAAGAGCACAAGTGATGTGCAGAGGGAGAGGGAGAAGCAGACTCCCAGCTAGCTGGGCAAGGAGCCAACGCAATGCTTGATCCCAGGACCCTGATGTCATGAACTAAGCCAATGGCAGACACTTAACTGAATGAACCACTCCAGTGCCCCAGTAACTATAAACTCAAAAAAATCAACTGAAAAACTTATTAGAAACAAGATGGGGGTGTCTGGATGGCTCAGTTGGTTGGGCACCTGCCTTTGGCTCAGGTCATGATCCCAAAGTCCTGCGATCCAGCCCCACATTGGGCTCCCAGCTTAGTGGGAACCCTGATTTTGCTATCAAATAAATAAATAAAATCTTGAAAAAAAAATACAAAACAAAACAAAATTTAAAAAAACAAGATGATTCTTGTAGTTGAGTACAGAATTAGTATGGAAAATCAGTAAGTTCAAATATACAATCGGTTCTAGAATATACTAAAAACTCTCCCTTAACCTATTTCATCAAATCATCCCAGTTTTCTTTTCTGAATGAAATTGATACTATTTGAAACATTAGTACAGTATGAATTTCTGTTATACATAATCTAGTGACTTACACCATAAAATTACAAAGGTATACTAACAGGGAATACTTGGAACCTCAATATAACAAAATTACATTTTAATTATAGTAAATATTTTAAATCCCTAATATTTAGTGTTTTACTGTACTAAAATTAAAAATGGTAGATGTTAAAATATAGCAGAAAATCTAAAATTCAATCAACATAATCACACCTTCCTCACTTGTACTAAAGGATTAACATTCCATAAACCTCCACCCAAAACATGAAGGTTTTTCATCAACCTTCAAATATGAAGCACTTTCTGACAAACTTAGGTGCTCTTTTTTCAACAACCACATCACCCCCATCCATTTTACTGTTTTTAGAGGAGATTTAGCAATATATAAAGCTAAAATTTAAAAGATATACATGTGTCAATATTTATAACTATGTTGACTACTTTGCCAGTTTAACTACCAAAGGCTTTAGGAAGAATTACCTTCACATTCAGACAAAATAGTAACAATAATTTATTCCTTATAAGGAACAAGGCAGGAATCAAGCTTTTTTTCTTTAATTGACTTTAATTTACATATATATGTATAACCCAACACCATTTTCCCCCAATGATTTGAAATGTCATTCTATCATATATAAAAACTATATAGATCATACCATACTATATACATATTATATACAAAAATTCCTTTGAGAATTTATTTCTGGATTCTTGTGTCTCTTTGGTCTATGGAAAACTTCTAATTAATTCATATACTATTTATTTATGCACTGTGCCAAACTTTTAATTAATTTATACACTATATTCTATAGCAAACTTTTAATTAATGAAGTTTTATAATGTATTTAACGCCTGGCAGACCTCTGCTCCTTATTCCTCTCCTTTTTTAGAATTTTCAGAACAATTTTTATGCGTTTATTTTTCATTAAAAAGTATGGGAGGGCACCTGGATGGCTTACTCGGTTGAGCGTCCAACTCCTGGATTTCAGCTCAGGTCAGGATCTCAGTGTTCTGAGACTGAGCCCCTCATTGGGTTCCATGCTCAGCAGGGAGTCTGCTTGAGATTCTCTCTCTCTCCCATCTCCCTCTGCCCCTCTCACCTTCTCTCTCAAATACTAAGTAAATCTTTTTTAAAAAGTATGGAAAAAGTGTGCCCAGATTTTTGAAGTACTGTTGGTATTTTTAATGTGAACACACATTTTTAGATTAATCTAGGGAGAACTGATCTCAAAATAATACTAAATCTTCCCATCCAAGAATAGGATCTGTCTCTTAATTATATCTCAGTACATAATTCTTTCAGTATAGAACTCTATTAAGTGAATAACCATCAATATTCAAATATCTATCAACATTGCAAAAGTGATGGCTTGCAAAATGATTTCTTACCTACCAAAACCTCTTAGTAAATATTCTCTTTGAGTAAATAACAAAGAGATGTTCACAGATACCTTCTCCTTTAAGAGCCAACTTTGGTTGATGACAGATACTTTGTATTCTTATTAGAGTGCCATGAAAGAAATGTTTAACTTTCCTCAAAAGGTTTGTCAAATTATGCCTGTCAACTCTTCTAGATGGATTGAGAAAATATATTTTGCCAGTTAGTTCTGAGGGGGGCAGAAAGGAGACATTGAAAGCTGTGTAAGATCAAAGCCCTATCCTCAAATGGCCTTCAATTCAAGTAGGAAAACAAGCAAACAAAAAGAAAACATAAAAAACAAGGATAGGACAACCTTCCTCAGTTTCTTTGCTGAACTTTTTCTTTCCCTAACTCCATTTATTTTTTTTTCCAATTTTCCCTAACTCCATTTAAATAGGAATTTAGAAAAACAAACAAAACAGAAGGGAAATATGATTAAATTCTCTGGGAAGGTCAATGTTTTATGCCAATAAGCCTCTATAATGATCTTATAGAGAATGAAATTTCTAGGAAGTTACAATCTGTAAGAATAAAGTATCGCATGGAGCACTGGGTGTTGTGCAAAAACAATGAATACTGTTACACTGAATAGATATAAAAAATAAAATTAAAAAAACCCTGCTATAATTGGGAAAAAAAAAAAGAATAAAGTATCCAGGAGTAAAGTCTAAGACTGCTTGTACAGTCAGGTTAAGAGACAAAGCTTAATGGCTGTTCACTCTTAGAAAATGAACCAGTTCCCACAGTAATGCATACTTGCCAGCATAATCAAGAAATACAAAACTTAAACTATAATCCAAACCTTCCCTCACCATGGACCATAGCCTTAATGACTCTTATGAAATAGGTTCAGTGTTTAGATTATAATTTATTTCAGTAATAGTTGAAATATATTGAAATAGTTGAAATATATTTCAATATGTTGAAATATACTAAAATAGTTGATCAGAGATGTAAGTTAATTATTGAATCTGAAAGGCAAAAAAATAATAGGTTGGAATCATACCAAGTTCCTCCATATGAAGGAAAGAAGATATAGTAAAAATCAAAGTATCTTATACAGAATATTGATATTGTATAACAAAAGATAACTTGAAGATAGTTATGATTACGTAATATATGCTCAGTACTGAATCTATGACTTCTCTGTCCAGTAAAAGCATTTGGGAAATCTGGAATGCAGAAGTAACAGTCACTTTTTGCAGTTATCGGGTAGATTTCTAAGCTTTATTAATCAGCGTTGACAGAGTTAAGTAAAACACTACATTTTACTGCTCTTTCTGCTTCCATTTCTTTAAGTAAACCCTGGTCTAGACCACAAAATTTTTGTCTCCAAAGAAAAAAGTCCAGGAATAAGCTAAGGCTACAGATCACACAAAAGAAAATGTCCTGTGGTAAGTCTTCTTTCTACATACCACAACATCTACTTTCTCATTGTTGTATTTTATTTCATGCTGTTTTGATTGCCATCAATCAACAATTCTATTCTTTGTTTGATGACTGGCCTGTGCTTCCAAAAGTGAAGAGCTCAGTGAAACAGAAGCTGCAGCAGTTGAGAACCAGGTCACAAATGTGAATGAGACAAAGTGAGAAATGGCTCTGAAGCTTAGCAAACCAAGAAATACTAGATGCAGGTGATGCAGAACAGGGAGGACACAGTAAGGCTAATAGAGCCTCATACTCAAAATAGGAGAAAGATCCAACTGAAGAAATAACAAACATTTTTTTTAAGATTTTTATTTATTTATTTGACAGAGAGAGATCAGAAGTAGGCAGAGAGGCAGGCAGAGAGAAAGGAAGGGAAGCAGGCTCCCCACTGAGCAGAGAGCCCGATGCGGGGCTCAATCCCAGTACCCCGTAATCATGACCTGAGCCGAAGGCAGAGGCTTAACCCACTGAGCCACCCAGGTGCCCCTGAAGAAATAATAAACATTTTTAAAGAAACTAATGTGTATGTATGTGTGTATAAATATTTGCTATTTGTAGGAAGGACTCTAGGTCCAAAAACTCCCTTTACTAAGGGAATGTTGATATGTGTAAAGCAGTAAAAGAAAAATGTTTGCAAAGAAAGAAAAAAATAAAGAACAATGTCTTACCTTAAAAAAAAAAAAGAAAGAAAAGAAATTGTGTTTTTCTACTTTTAAAAACAATTAGTATATGATTTACTTGCCCAAAAGTCTTCTGCAGCATACCAGATCCAGTAGATCAGTTTGTGAAAAGCCATTAGAATTAGCACAGCAAAGTTCTCTGTAAGACATTCTTTTGCAACTAGATAAAAATGTTTCATAATCAAAAAATCAATTTTGGGGTCACCTGGGTGACTCAGTGGGTTAAAGCCTCTGCTGCCTTCAGTTCAGGTTATGGTCTCAGGGTCCTAGGATGGAGCCCCACATCAAGCTCTCTGCTCAGCAGGGAACCTGCTTCCTCCTCTCTCTCTCTCTCTGCCTGCCTCTCTGACTACTTATAATCTCTGTCTATCAAATAAGTAAATAAAATATTTTTTAAAAAGTCAACTTTGATATGGAAATGGAGGTCAAGTGAGGTTTTTTCTAAGTTTTTAAGGATGCTTCAGTCAAGTAAATATCACATTTATTCCCTTTCTAAATTTTTCTCCCCTCTTTTTATAAAACACTAGAAATGAACAAGGAAAAGGAGCTCAGGATTATAAAATCTACTGTTACACCCAGGATAAAGTGCATTCCAAAAAACTCCAAAAGAGAAAGCAAATGGCAGAGATTTTATTTGGTAATATGCATGCACTCAATTTTTGGCTCTTTTATCTATATACAAAGCAAAAATTTTGTGATCTCCAGTTCCAATTTGAAAATATGCCCTGTACTAAAGATTAAACAAATGAATTTTTTTTTTACTACAGCAGTCCCTAAGAAAGATCAGACACCTGCCAAATATCAAATCAAAAAACCTGAATATCACCCAATTCCTTCTTTTCCCTTACCTTCCATTTCCTCATACCAAGTTGTCTCAGTTGTATTTCTGAAATACTGGCATCTCTTTCACCTCCACTGCTACTGGGATGTTAAATCATCTTTACCTTTAAACTCCTATAACAGCATCCTAGCTGATCTCCCTGTTTCTGCCCTTGTCCTCCTCTACTCAGTCTCCACAGGCAGTACACATGATCCTCTTAACTTAAATCTCATCATGCCATTCTTCCACCAAAACCATTACAAGCTTCCCATTTCGCCCAAAATGAAATACAAACTCCTAGGCCATGACTCTCCCATGATCCAGATACTCTGATTCTGCAAGCACACCTCCTTTCACTCTTTCTCTCCATCACACATTCCATATATACTGATCTTTCTGACTCTCAGATAAGTCATGCTCTCTCCTACCTCACGCATAGCCTTTGTATTTTCGTCTTCTCTTCCTATAAAGACCTTCCCTAAACTCTTGGATTTTTGTTTTTAGGATTTGAAGAACACATTGATGTAAAAAATTCAAACAATACCAAAAAACCATATGGAAAGAAATAGCTACTAAGAATGACTACCCAAAGAGAATTTCCATTAATACTTTGAGGATAATCTGTTCTTACATCTCTCTATGGATTCATATGCTATTATATACTGTATATATAAATAATCTTCCATAAATTCCAACACTTTCCAAGCTGGTTCTTTCTCATACATTAGTTCTCAACTCAAATACCACCTTCTCAAAAGAGGGACTGTTCCTCTCTATATCACCCTGTTTATTTTCTTCACTGCACTTCTTTGTTTACTTGTCTCTCATTTTTTATCTGTTCAATCCCCCATAGAATGTAAGCTCCATGAAGGCAGAGATCTTGTCACTAATTTCTCAATCACGAAGGTCTAGCCCAAGACTGAACACACTGCAGGTGCCCAATATTTACCCAATGAACAGATGGTGGCTCTGTTTAACATTAATAAGCTGCCAAATCCTAAATTAATATCTCCCATTCAAATTTATCTCCTGAGCTTCATACTCATACTTAATCATTCCACTTGTCTAAATAGAAACAGGTATTTTAGTCTCAGTGAGCAAACCTGTTCTTCCTCATAGGAGTCCCTATTTAGATGGTATTCCCTATTTAGACAAATGACACTACCATCAAACAAATTTCCCAAGCCATACATTTAAATTCTATCCTTGATGCAATTATTCCCCCTCACCTCACATCCACTGAATCACCAAGAACCTCTCCATACTATCTCAATTGTACCTCCTAAGACTTCAATACTCATTCAAGTCTCATTCAGCCCATCTGCTTCTCTTCCACTCTCCTGCCTCCACTCAACAGCAAATCACTGTCACTCATTTTTCCCCAGACAACTGTAATAACCTAACTTGCTGCTTTAGAACCATTCTTATTCCCCTCTAATTTATTCTCCATGGTGTAGCCTCAATAATATTTTCAAAATAACAGTATGATCACATCATATTCCTTCATTAAAAACTTCAATGGTTGAGACACCTGGGTGGCTCAGTTGGTTGAGCAGCTGCCTTCGGCTCAGGTCATGATCCCAGCGTCCTGGGATGGAGTCCCACATCGGGCTCTTTGCTGGGCAGGGAGCCTGCTTCTCCCTCTGCCTGCCTTTCTGTCTGCCTGTGCTCACTCTCTTTCCCTCTCTCTCTCTGACAAATAAATAAAATCTTTAAAAGAAAAAACAAAACTTCAATGGCTTCCCATTACTCTTAGATTAAGTCTTAAAATCCTTATCATGCATTATAAGGCCCACAAGAAATACTCGTTGCCTAACCACCCAGGCTTTCCCTATAAACCAGTCTTTGGCCTTCTTTCAATTCTTTAAACCTACCATTCTCTATTCCCCTCATGGCTTTCATATATGCTGTTCCTTCCACCTAAAGGATTATCCACCAAGTCACACCACCCTTGCAACACATAATCATCCTTTGGGTCTCAAACTCAAAGGCCACTTCCTCAGGGAGGCTATGGTAGGCATAAATCTAAAGCTATCTCTCTTCCTCCCCAAGATTTCCATCCTCTGTTATACAATCAAACAAGTAATCTAGGTATTGCTGTGAAAGGACTTCCCAAATATAATTAAGTATTACTCAGCTGATTCTAAGCAAGAGAGATTATCCTGGATTATCCTGATGGGTCTAATATAATCAGTTAAACCCTGAAAGGCAGAGCTTTCTCTGGGCTGAGGGCAGAATTGGAAGTCAGAGAGATGCGGCACAAGTCAGCAAGCAACCTGACTAAGCCTGGAAGATTCTCCCGCTAAAAGATTCCACATAAAATCCCAGTCCAACTGACTGAGTACCTTGATTTAGGCCTGCAAGACTTTTAGCAGAGACCCCAGTCAAGCCACCTGGACTTCTGATCTACAAAAACTGTGATACAACAGATGGGTGTGCTCTAAGCTGCTAAACTTGTGGGAACAATAGAAAATGAATACAAAGACTTCCCTGACCCCCACCTCCACCACAGATAGTGTTAGAGCCTCTGTTAAATGTTCTCTTTCATAATATGCATCATACTTATTACTTAATTTAATGTATGCTGCCTAAGATCTACATTCAGAGATTTTGTATCTTTGTATACCATACACCATTATATTCCCACACTTACAAAATTGCTACTTATAAATGTTTATAGAGTGAATGAACCAATTTCTTATTCATCTGTCTCTCCACAGTCTCAAACATGACACACCTTCGGTAAAATGCTATATTATAAAATATTGCTATAAGGGTCAGTTGCTTTATAGCAGTGACCTATAAGAGAGGAAAAAAGAATGGATGATTGGAATATATTCAGAATCACTGGGGCAGTTTTTTGTTTGTTTGTTTTACAAACCTTCTCTCACTTACAACTACCCACAATCTGAAATGCCCACTCCTTGCCTTATATCCCTGGGCGGGGGAGCGGGGGGGGCGGGGGGCATGACCATCTATTAGAGAATTACAAAAGATTCCCATATAGAGCCATTATTACTAACGTCACTGAGTCATATTCCTCAGGTATGCTGAATTGTAAATTAAGGTTTAACACACAAAATTGGTTTACTTTTTTAAAGAAATGCTTTGCAAAAGGAAAAAAAGCAAATTTACTCAATCTGAAACATTACTATTTCACAATAAAGAGATACTGAATACATTTTAACCGGTCAAAAAGAGGAAAAGTCAACTGAAAGAACAATTTACTTACATCAATGGAAAAGCAAAAAATGGAAGTGTCATGGCAAGTCTTGCTGTAAATTCATCAGGAAGATACCACAAATATACAATTAAACATGTAAACAGATAAAGAATTGAAGAGTAGAGAATTAATCTTCCAACCCATAATTTTTGTAATCTCTGATTTTTTTCCCTAAATTCTTCCAATGCTTGAATTTCCTGTTAAGAGAAATTGTTCTATATTATTGAATTGAATCTCAAATTTCATAAAGAAATCAAAATATTAACAAAAAGTTTTAAAATGATCGATTATATATGAAGAACTCTGAAAAGTCAATGAAATATATCTTAATATTTTTAAAAAGAACATAATATGAAAAAGAAAATTAGAAATAAAGTTAAAAACATATGAAAATGCTTATTCTGACAAGTCACTATTTTATTTTATTTTATTTTTTAAAGATTTTATTTATTTATTTGGCAGAGAGAGAGAGAACACAGCAGAGGGAGTTGGGGAGGGAGAAGCAGGCTTCCCACCAAGCAGGGAGCCTGATGTGGGGCTCAATCCCTGGGACCATGACCTGAGCTGAAGGCAGATGCTTAAGGACTGAGCCACTCAGGCGCCCCAACAAATCACTATTTTAAATGCAAAATTAAGGGATGCCTGAGTGGCTCAGTAGGTTAAGCATCTGCCTTCAGCTCAGGTCATAATCCTAGTGTCCTGGGATCGAGCCCCATGTCAGGATCACTGTTCAGCAGGGAGGCTGCTACCCGCCCTGCTTATGCTCACTCATTTTCTTTCTCTCTGACAAATAAATAAAATCTTTAAAAATAAATTTTAAAAAATTAAGATACTATTTTTGACCTACCAAATTAGCAAAGATCAAGCATGGAATTGACACCAATAAATAGTACTTCTTAAACTAAATAATAATTCTCGCTGTATAAGGTCTAAAAAAATGGCTAGAAATTAATCAATTAATTTTAAAAATCTGGCTACAAAAAGAAAGAGTTAATAAAAATGAAAACACTGACCCATACTAGATTCTTGCAATCTATTCATCACTCTCAATATTCCTAAGCAATAGGCACTTTTGATAATGAAGTTTATGAAGTTTTTGGACTGATAAAACTGTTGTAGACTATTTTATAATCTACTTCATCCCACCTGCAACATTGTTTTACACCATTCTATACATCTAATCTAATTTCATACTAACAGGTTCTAGTGATACAGACTTCTTAAGTCCCTGAGAGATTTCTGATTTTTTTTTTTTTTAGATAATATAACATTAAAGTTCTCAGGCTTACTCTATATCATCTCTAAATTCCCAAGCCAGATCCAGTCTCCAAAATAATATACTTATACGAAAATAATATTTATGCAATACCCAAGATGAAGTAAAACACCCCAGAGCCAAAAATCATACCTTATCTATATTTTCCAGAACTTCTACAGTTGAAGGTTTTGTCTGTTATAAAAACAGATATAAGACATTAAAATTTGTTACTGCAAACTTAGAAACACTTTGACTTATAAAATCATAAAAGAACATTTTAAATTCAAAAATAAGTTTTTCAAATCTCAAGTAATATGTATTCTTGTTTATTAATGAGATTTAGATTTAAATAAAATTATAATTATAAACAGAGCTACATAAGGTTACAGAAGTAAGCATTTTCCTACTTGGGTTTTTAGTCCTAAAGGTGCTTTCAACTCCAACAGCTCAATTTCTACCATTCTTTTTTTTTTTTTTAATTTCTACCATTCCTAATGCCAATAGAACATGCTTTTATAGAGAAAGTTTTCCCCCAAGAAAAATTTTCTTAGATATGATTATTCAAAAGAAATCATATATTTAAAAGCTCAAGACTAAAGATGGTCTGATCTACTATTGCTAAAAGTTCACTTAGGACTCTGAAAGTCAAAATCAACAGGTTACTTTCATTCTGAATTCCTAAAGTATTTTTCTGAAGATCAGATTTTTAAAAGACATCTAAGAATACTTCATTATAGCACAGTTTGTTAAAAATATTTTTTATGCACCCACAATAAAAACCAGCCAAAATATCTCATACAAAATGTCTCATACAATACCAATTATATACTCAATAACATAAGAGGGCAGTGGATATCAATTCATTATAGTTCCCATAAGAGTTTTTAACATTAGGTTGAACCATATGAAATTGCTTTTTATGTAAGTCAAAACAGTTGAATATTGGCGATTTCATATGATTCAACCTAACAAAGACAAAGGAAAGGTAGACAAATTTGCTCCTCAAGCAGAACTGTAATAGAGTTTTAAAGGGAGGAGAAGAGAGTCAATAGAATATCAATCCAAAACAAAGCATTTCCATAACAGTCCAAAAATTAGTCTACCAAGTATTGCAAGACTCCTTATGGTAAAAAGGAGTTAAAAATAAGCAAAGTAATTTCTCTGAGACTACACTATCCTCTCTCATATTAGAAAAGAACATTTATTAATGTATTTTATATTTTACAGCACTAAATAGGAGATACTTCCTCTAAAGCCTTAACCAATAAAATCACACTGCATTTCAAATTTTCTTTAAGCTCTAATTCCTAAAAGTATACTTAGTATGACTTCAGCAAATACATAATAAAAGATATAGCCCATAAAAACATTAAGTGTTACACAGCATACAACTATAATTTCAAATAGTTCAACAATAACAGTAATTTCAACTATTTTTCAAATAAGATTGAAATGTAGGCAATATAAGAAGAAAACAAGAAAATACAACCATTTACATATGAATGCATAAATAAATTAAAATAAACCATGAGAGACTATGGACTCTGAAAAACAATCTGAGGGGTTTGAAGTGGGTGGGGGGGTGGGAGGTTGGGGTACCAGGTGGTGGGTATTATAGAGGGCACGGCTTGCATGGAGCACTGGGTGTGGTGAAAAAATAATGAATAATGTTTTTCTGAAAATAAATAAATTGGAAAAATAAATAAATAAAAATAAAAATATTTAAAAAAAAATAATAATCCACAAGTCAAAGTGAAATAATCATGTTAAACAGTCATTAAGATACCTATATTGCAAGTAGAACTATTAAAGTCCAAATATACAACTAATTCATCAGAGAAGAAAATTAAATAGAATTAGGGGTAATATCAAGCTCTACTCAAGGCTATAGCACAAAGGAGACTTTACAAGTAGGTTTATATGACACTTTATATTAGACTAAGAATTGGATGTAAAGAAAACTTACCCTCCATCGAGAAAATAATCCACCCATCTTTTATGTGTAGAAGATGAGCACAGTGATAAATATCATCAATTGTCCAAAGGAATTCACAACTAGAAATAAAGCAAGTATTTAAAAAATTTAAGTTAAACACACACTATACCCACTCTAAAATTTAGATGTTGCAATACTGCCTAAAAATACTATACAATATTAATTTCTTTGAACTCCGTTTATGTGGAAGTTTAGTTCAGATAGTTTGGGGATAAAATCTACCCTTCAAGAAATCCCTTATTCCATGCCAGGACACATTTAAAAGTGAAAATATAGCTGAAAAGGCTCTTAAAAAGGCAAGGCATTTTAGGAGTGTATATTCATACACTTTGCAACTTGCTGTTCATTAAAGTAAGGCCCCTCGTGAGTGGGGAAAAATAAATAAATAAATAAAATAGGTCCCCTAACGTTGTAAGAAAAGTTTTACCATACTACTTTCATTCTACATTCTTAGATACAACGTTTCCATCATTCAGCTGTCTCCCAACTAAACTAGTTACTTGGAATTAGGGGTATCTTACAATGTTTAGAATAATGTTATTTTACAAGTAATAACAGAAAGCCCATGGATTCTGTCTAAGAAAATAAAGGTTACAAGACTACTAGTGAGCTTGAGCAAATCATTTAATGCTTTTGAGCTTTAATTTTCTTTTCTGTAAATTAGACTTAATATACCAGCACTTCTCACAGGATAGCCTTCATTATTACCATTTTACAGATAAGAAAATTAAGTGAAAAGACATTCAGCGATTGGCTCAGAAGTAACAGGATTCAAAGCTACTATCTTCAGGGAAACCTGGAGGGCTCAGTGGGTTGAGCATCCAACTCTCTATTTCAGCCGGGTCATGATCTCAGGGTGTGAGATGGAGCTCTGAGTTGGGCTCTGTGCTGGTTATGGAGCCTGCCTGGGATTCTGTCTCTTCCTCTCCCTCTGTCATTCTCTCTCTAATTAAAAAAAAAAAAAAAAAAGGAGACAAACAAAAACCACACAAACTACCCTATCTTCAGACTTCCAGTCTGTTCACTACTGATCCAATACTCAAACATTTCTCTCTGAAATTGTGTCTAAGTTGGGGCAGCTGAGTGGATCAGTTGGTTAGGTGTCTGCCTTCAGCTCAGGTCACAATCCCAGAGTCCTGGCATTGAGGCCCACGTTGGGCTTCCTGCTCTGTGAGACCCTGCTTCTCCCTCTGCCTGCCACTCCCCCTACTTGTACTCTCTCTCTGTGTCAAATAAATAAATAAAATCTTTTTTAAAAATTGTGTTTAAGTCCCTAAAGCCAGTTGACTTTCATGTGAGCTAGCTGTGTATCTTTGTCCTTCTTATAATCATTTTTCTATGACTCTGAAATGTATTACAATATTACCATGTGAATGAAAATGTATCAGCCATCTTAGATTCTAAATCAACTTACCAGCCCATAATTATGGATCTTTTTTTATTCTTTTATATAGAAATAGTGAAAGTATACTTTCAAATTTACATATTTTTACCAGAAATAGATACTCTCAGTGTATAAAACTACTTCATTTCACACACAAAAGAAGTTACGCCATAATTCTCAGGTTTTTTAAGACCATTAATGTAATAAAAAATGACACCAGTACCAAGGAAATACATTCACTCTGCAACACTCTTTACAGATTAGAATTAGCATAAGGCATACCAATCTTGGACTTTCCTGGTTAGAGAAATAACAAAGATCCTAATTACAAATACTTCCACTTTACAAAGTGATTTCTAGGACCAGAAATAGCTATAAAATGTCCTAAAAAGTTTTGGTGTTTATAAACAAATGTTACAAGTCACATTTAAATTGCAACCTAAGAACTATTAATCCTTCAATATTAACTCAGTATTCAAATTTCTAAAATGCAGTGGTAGGAAATCCAGAAACTTTAATGAATAGAAGTATAAATCTCTCAGTTGAAACATTAAATAGATCTTAAAACCTTCTTAAGATGCTAAAAATACTCACCAAGAAAGGTGACTGGTTTGGGGGCAATTTATATGAACCATTGAACTTGGTACTTTAAAAGTATATAGTGGGTATTATAGAGGGCACGGCTTGCATGGAGCACTGGGTGTGGTGAAAAAATAATGAATAATGTTTTTCTGAAAATAAATAAATTGGAAAAAAAAGTATATAGTGTTTGGGAACTAATTGTATGGTAACTAGCACAGTGTTTTATACATAACTGACCTACACATTTTGGTTTGTAACAGTTATATGCCTCCGAGTTAAGGTTATACATATTAAAAATTGGAATTTTTAATATTTAAAGGTAATAACAGGGGTGCCTGGCTGGTTTAGTCAATAGAGCATGGGACTCTTGATCTTGGGGTCATAGGTTCAAGCCCCATGTTGGGGGTACAGTTCACTAAAAAATAAATAAATATTTTTTTTAAAACAAATTTAAAAAAAGTAATGACAACAGTAAAGATACCAGTTAAATATTTGATAAATACTTTATCTCTGGTATGCCCTAAAACAAATGCTTTACATGAATTTTATTATTTAGATACCATTATCATCCCATTTTATAAATGTCAGAAACTGAGGCTAGGGAAATAAAGAAATTTGCTTCCAAAAATACTAAGTAGCATAGCCAGACACAGGGTTTTAGTTGTGGCTTTTTATGAAGCAAATAGTTATTCTCAATAACATAAAATCAAAATTAAAGTTTGCTTTGTATAAATTAGATTGGAATATTTATATATCAAATACATGAAAGCACCTCTGACATTCTCAAATCACTGGTAAACAGAGCTACTGAAGTGGAAAGTAAGTTATAAACACAAGAGACAGTGTTGGTACAGTGTATCATGTGGCCCAACTCCTCATTTGATTAAATCTGAATGCTTAAATCTGCATGGAAGAGAAGCTAAATGATTTGTCAAGTCATTTTGGCAGCTAGCACCAGCAAGGGGCAGAATTGGTACTGAAAGTCTGCAAGTACTGCCTTTACTTGTTTACTGCACATCACTTTTTAAGTGTAATATGAAATATTGCATAATATTGCAATTAATACCAACCTTGACATCAATTATTTGCTTGGAGAATTGTTTTGATGTTAATGACTCAAACTATGGCTTAGTCTTTAAGATCCCTGAAGCAGAGTATTATGCTTTATGATTTGTCCTCTAAAACAACATTAGGGTAAATAGTCATTAAATGCCTATCCATGCTTTCAGGTTCATAATCAAAGAATGAGTTAACCCTCATTGTTCCAGCAATTTTCCTAAAATTCCAAATTCCTGTATTTATTAAAGAAGCTGATTTGCTATAATACTCATGTAATGGTAGTACTTTCCAACAGATATGAAACATAACACTCAGTCTTTCTATATAGCTTTAATTTCATACCTCTTCTATTTTCAAACACTTTTTCCCTCCTTGCCACACAAACATCTTACCTCCAATTCCTGTGGCCCATTACTTACTATGAAACCTTGGGCAAATAAGTTACTTAACCTCTCAGTTACTCAGTATCTTCAGGAAAAGAGGGGTAGTTAAGGACACTCTTAAATTTTGAAAGGCTGAAATGATGACATAATGCATTTGAAAGTATTTACAGCAGTGCCCAACATATAACTAATTTCTCAAAACAAATTGTTTTTACTGCTGTGGTCATTGCCTTTTCCTAGTCCATCTCTTCCAACACACGCAAGATATATGGGAAGCAAATAACTAGCATTTCTTTCTGAAGCATAAATCAATGTTTGCCCTTGAGTGGACAGATTGCTCAGTCTCAAATGGCTTATCCCCAAGAACTCTTCCACGAATATGTAGTCTCTTTTCACTCTGATATCACAATGGCATCTGACATGACTTTAAGAGCTGGATACATCTAATGTGTTTTTCAATAAATAATAATACCCACTATATTATTTCAATGTGTCCTATTAACTGATATTCACACTCAGGTTTGGGCATCAGAATTTAAAATCTTGGGTCATGTTGTTCTTAAATTTTCAGCTCACTTCAAATCATATTAAAATAATGGAGGGGCACCTGGATAGCACAGTTGGTTGAGCATCTGACTCTTGGTTTGGCTGGGGTTGTGATCTCAAGGTCGTGGGGCTCTGTGAAAGGTGCAGAGTCTGCTTAAGATTCTCTCTCCCTCTGCTCCTCACCTCCCCTGCCACACCCCACTCTCTCTCTAAAATAAATAAGTCTTTATAAGAAATAAAATAATGGAGTAAAAAAGGTCTAAATCAAAATATGGCTCAGATGCATACTAACAATGTGATCTGAGGTAAATTAAACTCTCTAACCTCAGTTTCTACATTTACATAGTGGCGAAAATATCTACACTTCACAGAACTGTTGTGTGAATAAAATGAAATTAAATATCACTTGGCACAGTGTCCAACAAGTAGTGAGCACATAATAAATCTTAGCCATTATTATCATTATTTATCAGGAAGCACATGTAGTACAGACAATACTCCTCACACAGAACCTTTCTAACTTCTTATAAAGTACCTATTTGGGGGACACCTGGGTGGCTCAGTCATTAAGTGTCTGCCTTCAGCTCAGGTCATGATCCCAGAGGCCTGGGATCCAGCCCCAGGTCAGGCTCCCTGCTCAGCCAAAAGCCTGCTTCTCCCTCTCTCACTCCCCCTACCTGTTTTCCCTCTCTGTCAAATAAATAAAATCTTAAAAAAAAAAAAAGTACCTATTTTCATAATTTTAAAGTTGGAAAAATAAATTACAGTTTTTATTTTTTTTTTAAAGATTTTATTTATTTATTTGACAGAGAGAAATCACAAGTAGATGGAGAGGCAGGCAGAGAGAGAGAGAAGCAGGCTTCCTGCTGAGCAGAGAGCCCGATGCGGGCCTCGATCCCAGGACCCTGAGATCATGACCTGAGCCGAAGGCAGTGGCTTAACCCACTGAGCCACCCAGGCGCCCTACAGTTTTTATTTTAATGGAAATTGTATTCATGTGCTCTAGTATATAAAAAAATATATATACTCTGCATATTCTTCCATTAAAACCGCAAATAAAGTTAACTTTTATGTTTATCAAGTTCCAAACCTAAGTGCAAAGTACTCAGTCACCATCAACAGTGCCTCTCTATTGTACTATTCAAGATTAAGTGATTTGTTCTAGAACTCTCTCAATTATTCTAACTGAAAAGCAATTCTGAAATATCCTAAATCACCATATTTATTGATCAAAAATAAAATTACTGAAAAGAAGTACACCTCTAAAAGCACTTTTATTATACGCTGATTTACCATGGTCTTCATGGTAAGTTGATGTCCACTCTGAACTAAACACTACCAAAAATGCCTATTTAAGTAGAAAGATCTGGATATTAAATCATGTCTGGTTCATAGCCATATAACTTCTTAGATTCTCTATCAAGTTAAAAATACATAAACACCGTAAATTTTTTAAGAGCGGTGAGCTAATCTTAACAGGTGACAGAGAAACTTAACATTCTAATTTTAAATGCACCACTCTTGTTTTTAAAAACGTGTTCAAAATCAACTTCCTCCTGAAATGGAACTATGGGGGCTGCTGAGAACAAGAGATTATCGCTCCCTGCCATTCCCTGCCAGTTTGAACACATGCCTGAAGCCAAGCTTACTCACATGCACACACACTGCTGTTGAACAGGGTCAGTTATATTCATGGTGACACCCAGGCCAAAGAGATAGGAGAAAACAATTGACATAAACCAGACGCCAACTGGGAAAAGCGGAACATGGAAAACCCCGTGAGTCACGGGTTTTACTACCATGAGGGCACCATCAGCAAAACTGAGTTCACTAATACCAACTCTCTCAATCGTCATACACAATATTAAAGAATAACCAACTCTCTCAATCGTCATACACAATATTAAAGAACTAAACTATTCTTTAAAGATTTTTATTTTTAAGTAATCTCTACATCCAATGCGGCCCGAACTCACAACCCCCACCCCCAACCCCCATCAAGAGTCCCATACTCCACCAAGCGAGCCAGCCATCAATTAAACTACTGATGTAGTTCAGATCTGCTCTTCTCCTCGGGACGAGCCTGTGACACCTACGCAACCTCGCCCTTTCCTCCACCCCTTACACCGCCCACCTTCCCTCAAATAAGGACAACCGCAGCAGACAGGCTTCTCTAAGCACCACGTAGTCCACGCCCACATGCCTGGGCCGAGCAGCATGACACTGACAGTTTTCCGTCTCTCCCGACCCGTCCAATTCCTGGCGCCTCCGCACAACTCAGACAAAAAGAGATGGACAAAATACTCCAAGCGACAGCTTAGCGTTGAACCTTCTGACCCTTCGTCTCGACATAGGTGGGCCAAAGAGCCGATGCTCAGCTCAACCGATTCACCCCGCGGTCTCTCTGACAACAAGGCTGGGAAACTACCTCCCCGTTGCGGGAGGTGGGGGCGGGTGGTGGCCAAAAGGGTTCTCTATTACTCCAGAGTCATCCCTGGCACTTTGCTGGGAAATCAAGGGGAGCAGGAGGCGACGTTGGTCAGCGCGCAGCCCGGCGGGAGTCGCTCTAGCAGCCGCCGCAGAGCTCTCAGGCCACTCGGAATGGGGCGGGGGCGCCCGGGAGAGGCAATCAGGGAAACCGGAGCTATCTCCCCGAGAAGAGCTCAGCGCGCTCCCCCCACTGCCGAGCCCTCCCAACTGCCCTCATTTTGAACGTTTTACCTGCAAGAAGCGGGCAAAGCCCGGCGCTTGCGTCCACGTCTGCCAGCTTCGGCGGCCACCGCGCAGCCTGCCTCCAAAGCAGGCAGCAGCCGCCACCGACAGAGCGATGGGCCCGGCCAACTCCTTCCCATCAAACCCCGCGCTCCCGCCGCGGGCCAATCGGCGCCACGACCAGCGCGCGCCGCTCCCCGGTCACGTGACGGTGACCGGGGCGGGCAGTTGGGGCGGGCCAGTCGGGCGGTTGGCCGGAGGGCGCTTGTCCCTCTGGCTTCCGCGGCTAAGTAGGGTGCTCATCGTCGCGTCTCGGGGGTGTATACTGCCATTTATTATGAGTCTTACCACAACTGTTACTTCTTTTCCTCTGCCTCCTCTTATTCTTTGCAAGCCTGTTCTCCCAACTCTCGCTGGAGAAAGACAACCCCGAAACTGATCCTGGTGGTCCTAGACCGCGGGGAGAGAAACGAGTGGGGTTGAGGATGGAGATGGGTGCGTCTGGCAAGGACTCCTCCTTAAAGGATCCCACGATCCGCGGTCATGCAGCCGGCCGCAGAGCTTCTAAGCCGCACAGCTTAGAAGAGGCCGGTTCCCAAACAAAACGATGGAGAAAATTCAGCCTAGACTCCAGAAGTGCTTGAGGCTTTAATCACTCGTGGACGTCAAAAAGGGTCATTTGATGACAGGACGCTTACCTCACCCGTGTGTGGTAAGCTTCAAATGCCAGATGATGATGATTTCAAACCCTTGGATAACATAAGCCGAGTTTACTATCCTAAAACTCTGAACTCAAGAATACGTCCTTCACAGGTCGTGATCCGTGGGCCCACGAATAAACCACCCAGGCTGCATTCACTCCAGATTTGAAACATTGGCTAGAGAGCGTTCGATTTCCTAGTCACCTGGAAGTGAAAAGTCTAAATAACAAAGATCTTGAACCACACAAGGTAAACAGTGAAGAAGGGTTGAAAAGCAAGCAAAAGCTTTGGTCATGGTTTACCTCTGGGACATGGTTTAACCCTTTGTGTCAACATTTTTCATGGGGTTTTTCTATTTTGTTTATTTACCTACATGTTTTTAAATTTTCCATAGTTTTTGAAGAGTGGCATTGTTTTCATGTGCTACATGTAAACTTTGGCAAAGCAACCAGGTAAGGTGAAGTAAGAAATTGAGCATAGGATTTTTTTTTTAAGATTTTATTTATTTATTTGACAGACAAAGATCACAAGTAGGCAGAGAGGCAGAGGGTGTGGGGGAAGCAGGCTCCCTGCCAAGCAGAGAGCCCCATGTGGGGCTCCATCCCAGGACCCTGAGATCATGACCCCAGGTGAAGGCAGAGGCTTTAACCCACTGAGCCACCCGGGCACCCCCCCCCTTTTTTTTTAAAGATTTAAGAAATTGAGCATAGGATCTAATTGGTAAAAATAATATATTATACTGGGAGCTACCAGATAATTCACTCTGGAGCTGTTTATCCTCACTGTTAAATCTTTAGTTACAGCTTGTAAGCTTGAAAGGATGAAGGGCGGGGGGGGGGCAAAGTTTACTTCTTGTGCACTCTGAGTCAGGTATTTTACAAATCTAGAGGAAAATAGGAAAACATTTCATCTATTTCAGTATGAAAATTTAACCATTCATTTTTCATCCTTTGCTATTTCAAAGCATATTTTTAAAAGGCCTGTGCTGTTAATGCAAATATATCTCCTCACCTCAGGAGTATCCTTTTCTAAGAGAACAGGGAAGAAATATTTTCTACTTGCTAGTGATTTGTTCTCTAGTTTTAACTGAGCCATCATGGTCTGTTATAAAGGGGGAAAGAAACAGGGTGGGGGAAACAAAGAAGAACTAGCCAGGTGCCAGATATCCCAAAAACCTAATCCTGAGACAAAATTCCTAGGTAATTGCTCCAGAAGAGGAGAGACCAGTCCTGAGAAGGGGAAGGTGAGATGTATTGAATCAGTAGCACTTTAAATCAAACAACTTTTTAGGTATCATTTTTCAGATGGGGAAATTGAATAGAAATATGTATATTGTTGAAAGTAACACTATATGTCTGCCTCCTTTATATTAAACACTTTGTCAGGCAGTGAGAGAACACCAAATATTGAGGACAAAATCCTGTGTTAAGTGTAAGGATGCAGAGATAAATAACAGAGCTGCCCTAAAGCAGCTAACACTAGCGAGAGAAACCTTCAAGAAAACAAACCAAAAAATACAGGGTAAATAAGTACTATGATAGAGGCAAATGTTCAAGAGAGTGAAAAATGAGAAAGCAGCAGCAGCCAGAGAGGATATGGAAAACCAATGAAGGTGGTGCTTCAGCTGAGTCCAGATATTAAAGAATTATTCCCTACTAATCCTAAAACTGTCCTGGGATAGATTCTAAGAAAGTGAAATCAGGAAAACACCAGAAGGGGCACCCAGGTGGCTCAGTCGTTAGGCGTCTGCCTTGGATTCAGGTCGTGGTCCCAGGGTCACAGGATCTAGCCCTGCATCAGGCTCCCTGCTCAGCGGAAAGCCTGCTTCTCCCTCTCCCATTCTGCCTGCTTGTGTTCCCACTCTTGGCTGTGTCTCTGTTAAATAATAAATAAAATATTTTTAAAAAAGGAAAACAGAGAAGATAAGAAAGGAAACAAACTGCTCTAGTTAAAGGAATGCTAAAAGGCCTAATTCAACAAATAAGTAAACCACACTTATTTAAAGGAATAAATGAAAATTGCAAGACATATGTGCTATGAGAGCTTATAAGAGGGTCATTCATTGAACTGGTCAGAAACATTAGGGAAAAATTCCTTGAGGAAGTCATACTGGATTGGAGATCTGAAGGATGAGATACTGAAAAAATGAAGAAAAGGAAACAGAGAACATCATGTCTAAAGACCTTTCGTCAGGGAAGAACACTGCAAGCCTGAGAGACTGAAAGCCCAATGCTGCCAGCACAGAGAATCACACAGAGTGTTACGGTATGAAACCGGATACCAGATCTTGCCGACATACTGAGACAGTTCATCTTTTTCTTGAGAAACAGAGAAGGGAATTAACCTGAACAGATTTGTGTTTTGAAAAGCTCATTCCAACTGCAATGGGGGAATATGAACAGGGCCAATTAGGGTCTATGGGTGGTAGTTAGTGTTGGTAGTATTTCAAATGGATTGGGGTGGGCACAAGGAGATAAAGACAAGTGGAGAAAATGGAACAATTTAGGAAGTAAAATAGAAGATTTGAAGATGGAATTAAATATGGTGGGTGATGTGGAAATATTGGGGTTAGGAGCAAATGGTCAAGAAAGAATTCTTGAGGGGCGCCTGGGTGGCTCAGTTCTTAAAGTGTCTGCCTTCAGCTCGGGTTGCGATCCCAGGGTCCTGAGATTGAGCCCTGCTTCGGGCTCCCTGCTTGGCAGGAAGCCTGATTCACCCTCTCCCAGTCCCCCTGCTTGTGTTCTTGCTGTGTCTCTGTCAAATAAAATCTTTTTTTTTTTTTTTAAGAATTTTTGAGACATCTTTGGTGCAAAAAGGTGGTTTTATTAAAGCACAGGGACAGGACCCATGGTCAGAATGAGTTGGTGGGAGGTCATGAGGGGTAGCTGGTTACAAACTTTCAAGTTGAGAGGGAGTTAGGGACAGTACAAGCTGTCAAGGTATTTTGGAAATAAGGTTTCCAGGACCCTGAGGGGGTTATTTATTGTTAGGAAAAGGTCATTTATTACTGTTATAACTCAGTCATGAGACTCTTCAGATGAGTATCAGTGGGGCCTTATTCTTGGAGTATGATTGCTAATATATATGTTGAGGGGTAGAGATAAAGGATGTTTCCAAAGGAATCTCTGTATGTTAAAAGTATATATACTCATAGGATCCTGCGGGGTCAGCCTAAGATTGCCTTTTGCCCTTAGCAAAGTGTCAACATTGAGGCAGGTGAGCTCTCAGAGGAAGGTTACTCTGCCTGTTTTAAGGACTTGTCAGTGGGCTGTACAGAAATTTAATCTTTCTGCTTTTGTTACCCACATCAGTGAAGTGGACTGGGGATTATTTTTTTTATTTTAAAATTTTTTATTATGCTATGTTAGTCATCATACAGTATGTCATTAGTTTTTTATGTACTTTTCCCAGATTCATTGTTTACATATTGCTCCATGCAATACGTGCCCTCCTTAATACCCATACCCAGGCCAACCCATCCCCTTATCCCCTCCCCTTTAAAACCCTCAGTTTAGTTTCTCAGAGTCCACGTCTTTTATGGTTTCATTTCTCCTTCTGATTTCCCTCCTTTCACTTTTCCTTTCCATTTTCCTAATGTCCTCCATGCTATTCCTTATGTTCCACAAGTAAGTGAAACCATATGATAATTTACTTTCTCTGCTTGACTTGTTTCACTCAACATAATCTCCTCCAGTCCCATCCATGTTGATACAAAAGTTGGATACATCCTTTCTGATGGCTGGTCCATTGTGTGTATGGACCACTTCTTCTTTATCCATTTGTCTGTTGAAGGGCATCTCGGCTCTTTCCACAGTATGGCTATTGTGGATATTGCTGCTATGAACATTGGGGTACATGTGGCCCTTCTTTTCACTACATCTGTATCTTTGGGGTAAATACCCAGTAGAGCAATTGTTGGGTCGTAGGGTAGCTCTGTTTTTAATTTTTTAAGGAAACCCCACACTGTTTTCTAAAGTGGCTGCACCAACTTACATTTCCACCAACGGTATAAGAGGGTTACCCTTTGTTAATTTTAGCCATTCTAATTGGTATAAGATGGTATCTCAACGTGGTTTTAATTTGAATCTCCCTGATATCTACAGCCATATCACACTGAATGCGCCGGATCTCATCTGATCTCAGGAGCTAAGCGGGGTTGAGCCTGGTTAGTACTTGGATGGACTGGGGGTTAAAGGAGAGGAAGGAGTCTGAGATGATGGGATCTCTGCTAGGCATGGTGGGTTGATAATAATGCTATCACTGAGATACGGGAAATACTGGAAGAGAGTTGGGTTTGAGGGAAGATGGTGATTTCATTTTGAACTTGTTGAGTTTAAGATGTTTTTGTGACTTCAAGGAGAGAGATGACATGTAAATAGATCTATTGTCCAGCACTGAGAAGTCTGGGCTAGAGGAAAATATATATATATTTTACAGTTTGGAATCTTTCCTTTTCAACAAGGTACTTATTTTTTCAAAATGTAAAAAAAAAAAAATACTATTTATTATAAATAAATATTTTGTTTGTAAATACACTATGGAAAACAAAATAAAAGGTAGAAGTCTTTAAAGCTATTTCCCAGAATTCTCTGTGAGTCACCTGGGCCTTGGCTTAAAAAACAAATTCTCAGGCCCCTTCCCTGGAGATTCTAATTCTACATGTCTGGTATGGAGCCCAGAAATTTGGATTTCTAACAAGTGTCTCTGGTGACTCTTCTTATCAGGAAGTTTTTCTGGGTAATGGTAGTCAGTGCCAGAGGTCACCTACATAAGAGTTATCAAGGCACTTAATAAAATAAAGTGGGCACTCTTGGGGCACCTGGGTGACTCAGTCAGTTAAGCATCTGCCTTCGGCTCAGGTCATGATCCCGGGGTCCTAGGATCAAGTTCCGCATCAGGCTCCCTGCAGAGCAGCAAGTCAGCTTCTCCCTCTCACTCTCCCCCTGCTTGTGTTCCCTCTCTCTCTGTATGTCTTCCTGTCAAATAAATAAATAAAATCTAAAATAATAATAAATAAAATTAAATTTAAAAGGACTCTTGGGCCTGAGGTAGAAGGGATGAGAGGAATGGAAAGAGGGAAATTAAACTACAGTACCATGTGGTCTAAGATCTCACCCACTGTCTCTGACAGAGATGTCCTAGGATCTCCACCAGACGGTTCAGAGAGAAGCTGGATTCTTCACTGGGTGATGCATATGCAGACAGGAAAGACACAGCAGGAGAGCTCTTAGCCCAGGCTTCCTGCTGTGTCCGTGTCTACCAAAATGGCACTCCACTAACTCTGATGATGTCTCTCTGTCTCTCTATTTATTTATTTTAAATTTTAGAGGTGCCTGGGAGGCTCAGTCTATTAAGCATCTGGCTTCGGCTCAATTCATGATCCCAGGGTCCTGGGATGGAGATGGAACCCCCCACATCAGGCTCCCAGTCAGCGGAGTCTGCTTATCCCTCTCCCTCTGCCCCTCACTCCCACCCAGGCCTTCTCTCTTTCTCTCAAATAAATGAAACCTATTTAGTTATAATAATTTATAGTTATTATTTATTTGAGAGAGAGCAAGTCGGGAGAATGGCAGAGGGAGACAGAGAATCTCAAACAGATTATGAGCTGAGCAGGGGACCCAATGCAAGTCTCCATCTCACGACCCAGAGATCATGACCTGAGTCAAAGTCAAGAGTCAGATGCTCAACCACCTGAGCCACCCAGGTGCCACACTGCTCTCTTTCTCCACCAGTCCCACCAAGCCTCATACTCCCTGTCTTGCCCCATCCCCAATCTTCTTCAGAGTTACAATGCATATATTCCTCCCAATTCAGGAGTTTTTTAAGCTAATCTGGACAGAACTAGAAGGAAAATAGAGTCAAATGCTATGTTTCACTCTTGACAAAGCTTTTTTTATCCTTGAGAACCTACTTCAGAAGTGCTTCTGTTTTTAAAGACTAAATTGTTTGTGCTCTCTGTAGTCTTACTGTAACAACTCTAAGTCTCTATGAGGCACTGTAGATGCTTATAACCAGAAGAATCAGGAAGTGTGGGGAAGAAAGAAGATTGGATATTTTTTTGTGATGGAAATTTGGCAAACAAGGAAAAGTTCATAAAAAAGAAGTGTACTACTTGAAACTATAACCCAAACACTCATGTGACCCCGCAGGGTCAAAAAGCAAAACACTGCCAACACCCCGTAAGGACCCAGTGTACCTCTTCCCTTATAACCCCCAAATGCCCAGAGATAACCACTCACATGATGATTAGCCTATTTACTTTCTGCTTTTCTTCACATTCTTTCTTCCTAATTACTCATTTTTTTAAAGATTTTTATTTATTTATTTGACAGAGAGAGATCACAAGTAGGCAGAGAGGCAGGCAGGGGGCAGAATGGGGGAAGCAGGCTCCCCACTGAGCAGAGAGCCTGATTTGGGTCCTTATCCCAGGACCCTGAGATCATGACCTGAGCTAAAGGCAGAGAGGCTTAACCCACTGAGCCACCCAGGTACTCCCCTAATTACTCATTCTTAAAAATATAGCTTATCCTTGTTTTTGAACTCCTGTGTAAATAGAATCAAAGAGTATTTCTCATGTCTTGAATTGTTTTGGTCAAGGTTATGTCTTTAAGTTTCACCCATGTACATGTATCTATTAGTTGATTCATTTTTGTTGCTGTAGGTTACTATACTACATGGAAATATCATAATTTACTCATCTATTCTACTCTTGATGGGTTTAGGCTATTTCCAGCTTTGGGCTATTATGAACAATGCTGGTGTGTGTGTGTGTGTGTGTGTGTGTTTATCCTAGAACATAAAAACACAGATTTCTATAGAATCTTTACCTCGGTATGGAATTCCTGATTCATAGGGCCACTTTGAAAGGCTATGCTAAATAAATTTTACCAGTTTATATAACCAACAGTGACATTAAAACATTTATTTTGCTCCCTCTCCTCAACACTTGAATTGTCCAACATTTTAATTTTTGCTAATTGAATGGATATGTAATACCTACTTATTGAACTACTGGTTTGCATTTCCCTTACTTTAATGAAGAATAGCTTATTTTTATATAAGCACTGCCCCATTTCTCAGGTGTTTTCCCATTTTTATATTGGGTTATTTGTCTTATTAATTTCTATTAATTGATTACAGAAGATGGAAATAAGTCTTTGGTTGATTACATGTGTTAGGAATATTTTTTTCCATTCTGACTTACCTTTTCACTCTCTTAATAATGTCTTTTGATGAAAAATTCTTAGTGGAATCAAATTTATCACTCTTTTCCTTTATGAGCAATGGTGCCTGTATCCTGTTTAAGAGATCTTTTCCTACTCTAAGGTCATTAAGATAGCCTCTTCTGTTGTCTTCTAAAATTGTATTGTTTTGCTTTTAAAATTTAGTTCTAAGCAAGCCTACAGTTAACTTTTTTATTAATGGTGAAAGGACAGCACCTTTTGTCTCCCTACCCCTACCCACAACCTCAGTGTGGAAAATTAAACCAGCACCACTTACTGACAGGTGGTCCTCTGTACCTTACCCTGCAGTGCTATCTTGGTCATAAACCAAGTAAGTAATCATATATGTGTGGATTTGTTTCTGACCTTGATATTCTGTTCCATGAGGTATATTTTCCTTTTTATATATTCCTGGATTTGGTGTGCTAATATTTTGTTTAAGATTGGGGAGACTCTCATACTTTGTCTAAGGACTGAAAAAAGAGGAAAAACTGAAGATAAAGTCAGAGGAAAAGAATTGTTGCTGTGATGAACACGACAAGGATGCCCACTCTCACCACTCTTATTCAACATAGTATTAGAAGTCCTAGCAACAGCAATCAGACAAAAAAGAGAAATAAAACGTATCCAAATTGTCAATGAAGAAGTCAAACTCTCTCTCTTCGCAGATGACATGATTCTTTATATGGAAAACCCAAAAGACTCCACCCCCAAACTACTAGAACTCGTACAACAATTCAGTAACATGGCAGAATACAAAGTCAATGTACAGAAATCAATGGCTTTCTTATACACTAACAATGAAAATACAGAAGGGAAAATTAGAGAATCGATTCCATTTCCTATAGCACCAAGAACCATAAGATACTTGGGAATAAACCTAACCAAAGAGGTAAAGGATCCGTACTTGAACTACAGAACACTAATGAAAGAAATTGAAGAAGATACAAAAAGATGGAAGACCATTGCATGCTCTTGGATTGGAAGAATAAACATTGTTAAAATGTCTATACTGCCTAGAGCAATCTACACTTTTAATGCCATTCCGATCAAAATTCCCTCGTATTTTTCAAAGAGCTGGAGCAAATAATCCTAAAATTTGTATGGAATCAGAAGAGACCCTGAACTGCTAAGGAAATGTTGAAAAACAAAAATAAAACTGGGGGCATCACGTTAACTGATTTCAAGCTTTACTACAAAGCTGTGATCACCAAGACAGCATGGTACTGGCATAAAAACAGACACATAGACCAGTGGAACAGAGTAGAGAGCCCAGATATGGACCCTCAACTCTATGGGCAAATAATCTTTGACAAAACGGGAAAAAATATACAGTGGAAAAAAGACAGTCTCTTCAATAAATTGTGCTGGGAAAACTGGACAGCTATATGTAGAAGAATAAAACTCGACCATTCTCTTACACCATACACAAATATAAATGCAAAATGGATAAAAGACCTTAACGTGAGACAGGAATCCATCAGAATCTTAGAGGAGAACATAGGCAGTAACCTCTTTGATATCAGCCATAGCAACTTCTTTCAAGATATGTCTCCAGGGTGGGAGGTTGGGGTACCAGGTGGTGGGTATTATAGAGGGCACAGCTTGCATGGAGCACTGGGTGTGGTGAAAAAATAATGAATACTGTTTTTCTGAAAATAAATAAATTGGAAAAAAAAAAAAAGATATGTCTCCAAAGGCAAAAGAAATAAAAGCGAAGATGAACTTTTGGGACTTCATCAAGATCAAAAGCTTCTGCACAGCAAAGGAAACAGTCAACAAAACAAAGAGACAACACACGAAATGGGAGAAGATATTTGCAAATGACAGTACAGACAAAGGGTTGATATCCAGGATCTATAAAGAACTCCTCAAACTCAACACACACAAAACAGACAATCATATCAAAAAATGGGCAGAAGATTTGAACAGACACTTCTCCAATGAGACATACCAATGGCTATCAGACACATGAAAAAATGTTCATCATCACTAGCCATCAGGAAGATTCAAATTAAAACTACATTGAGATATCACCTTACACCAGTTAGAATGGCCAAAATTAGCAAGACCAGAAACAACATGTGTTGGAGAGGATGTGGAGAAAGGGGAACCCTTTTACACTGTTGGTGGGAATGCAAGTTGGTGCAGCCTCTTTGGAGAACAGTGTGGAGATTCCTCAAGAAATTAAAGAGAGCGGGCGCCTGGGTGGCTCAGTGGGTTAAGCCGCTGCCTTCGGCTCAGGTCATGATCTCAGGATCCTGGGATCGAGTCCCACATCGGGCTCTCTGCTCAGCAGGGAGCCTGCTTCCTCCTCTTTCTCTCTGCCTGCCTCTCTGCCTACTTGTAATCTCTCTCTGTCAAATAAATAAATAAAATCTTAAAAAAAAAAAAGAAAAAAAGAAATTAAAGAGAGCTTCCCTATGACCCTGCAATTGCACTACTGGGTATTTACCCCAAAGATACAGAGGTAGTGAAAAGAAGGGCCATCTGTACCCCAATGTTTATAGCAGCAATGGCCAGGTCGCCAAACTGTGGAAAGAACCAAGATGCCCTTCAACGGATGAATGGATAAGGAAGATATCCATATACACTATGGAGTATTATGCCTCCATCAGAAAGGACGAATACCCAACTTTTGTAGCAACATGGACGGGACTGGAAGAGATTATGCTGAGTGAAATAAGTCAAGCAGAGAGAGTCAATTATCATATGGTTTCCCTTATTTGTGGAGCATGACAAAAAGCATGGAGAACATGGGGAGTTAGAGAGAAGAGGGTTGGGGTAAATTGGAAGGCGAGGTGAATCATAAGAGACTATGGACTCTGAAAAACAATCTGAGAGATTTGAAGTAATGGGGGCGGGGTGGGAGGTCGGGGTACTAGGTGGTGGGTATTATAGAGGTCACGGATTGCATGGAGCACTGGGTGTGGTGAAAAAATAATGATACTGTTATGCTGAAAATAAATAAATGAAAAAAATACATTATATGTTAATTTTTAAAAAAAGACTACAAAAAAAAAAAAAAAAACCACATTGAGATACCACCTTACACCAGTTAGAATGGCCAAAATTAGCAAGACAGGAAACAACGCGTGTTGGAGAGGATGTAGAGAAAGTGGAACCCTCCTACACTGTTGGTGGGAATGCAAGTTGGTGCAGCCAATTTGGAGAACAGTGTGGAGATTCCTCAAGAAATTAAAGAGAGCTTCCCTATGACCCTGCAATTGCACTACTGGGTATTTACCCCAAAGATACAGATGTAGTGAAAAGAAGGGCCACCAGTATCCCAACGTTTATAGCAGCAATGGTCATGGTCGCCAAACTGGAAAGAACCAAGATGCCCTTTAATGGATGAATGGATAAGGAAGATGTGGTCCATATACACTATGGAGTGTTATGCCTCCATCAGAAAGGATGAATACCCAACTTTTGTAGCAACATGGACAGGACTGGAAGAGATTATGCTGAGTGAAATAAGTCAAGCAGAGAGAGTCAATTATCATATGGTTTCACTTATTTGTGGAGCATAACAAATAACATGGAGGACAAGGGGAGATGGAGAGGAGAAGGGAGTTGAGGGAAATTGGAAGGGGAGGTGAACCATGAGAGACTATGGACTCTGAAAAACAGTCTGAGGGGTTTGAAGTGGGGGGGGTAGGAGGTTGGGGTACCAGGTGGTGGGTATTATAGAGGGCACGGCTTGCATGGAGCACTGGGTATGGTGAAAAAATAATGAATAATGATTTTCTGAAATAAATTGGAAAAAAAAAAGAAATAAAAATTTTTAAAAAAGAGAATTGTTGCTGTGAGACACAAACCAGTAGATGAGAAAGAATGAAATTGATCTGTAATGTTTCATTCTGGTAATGTCCTTCTTTGGGTTTGACCATAAAAGTTACACTAATTAGCCTCATAAAATGAATTGGGAGATATATTTTTTCCCTTCAAATGTCATTTTTATTAATTTATTCTTTTTATCTTTGGAATCAGATTATCAAGAACCCCCCCTATCTCATTTAGATTTTTATAAAACTTTCTTTAGTTGTGTGTATTAATTTCAGGAGCAATAATATCCTTCCACATAAGCCTTTCCTTCCTGGAATATTGCATAACTCTATATTTGTTCAGGTGTCTTTATACATTCTCCAAAAAAATTGTCATTTTCATCATATAGGTCTCATACTTTATGGTAGGCAGAATTCCAGATATCCCTGCAAGATTACCATCCCCTGGTTAGTCAGTAAAACACTAATCCAGGTACTGCTGTAAAAGACATTTATGGATATAATTAAAGTTATAAATTATCCTGAATTGTGGCGCCTGGCTGCCTCAGTTGGTAGAGCATCTGACTCTTGATTTCTGAGTCTTAAGTTCAAGCCCCACATTGGGTGTAGAGATTACTTAAAAAAAAATTATCCTGGGGGCGCCTGGGTGGCTCAGTGGGTTAAGCTGCTGCCTTAGGCTCAGGTCATGATCTCAGGGTCCTGGGATCGAGTCCTGCATCGGGCTCTCTGCTCGGCAGGGAGCCTGCTTCCTCCTCTCTCTCTGCCTGCCTCTCTGCCTACTTGTGATCTCTATCTGTCAAATAAATAAATAAAATCTTTAAAAAAAATTATCCTGAATAATCTAGGTGGACCCAATTTAACCACTTGAGCCCTTGAAAAGAGAAATTTCTCAAGCTGGAGTCAGTGAGTTTTGGCAGAAAAGGAAAACTAAGTCAAAAGATGAGGTAGAAAAAAAAAAAAAAGATGAGGTAGAAGAGGAGGTCAGAGATTCAGAGCATAAGAAGGACTTGACCCATTGTGGTTAACTTTGCAAATGGAGGAAAAGGAGCACAAACCCAGGAATGTAGGCAGGTTCTAGCATCTGAGAATGTCTCCTGACTGACAGCTGGCAAGCAAACTGAAACTCAGTCATACAACTGCACGGAAGTGAATTCTGTCAACAACCTAAATGAACCTAGAAACAAATCTCCCTTGAATCTCCCGAAAGGTACACAACTTGCTGATACCTTGATTTCAACCTGGTAAAACGCAAAGCAGAGAGCCAGCTGAGTCACTAGACTTGTGACTTACAGAACAGTGAGAGAATAAATGAATGTTTAGATTCTAGAGTTGTGTTAATGTTTTATGGCATCAAAAGAAAGCTAATTCATACCTTTCTTTTTAAAATTTTTTATTATTATGTTCAATTAGCCTTTGGAGACATGTCTTGAAAGAAGCAAGAGAATCAAGCAAAAATGGACTTCTGGGACTTCATCAGGATAAAAAGCTTTTGCACAGCAAAGGAAACAGTCAACAAAATTAAAAGGCAACCCACAGATAGGAGAAGATATTTGCAAATGACAGTACAGATAAAGGGCTGGTATCCAAGATCTGTAAAGAACTTCTCAAACCCAACGCCCAAAAAACAAATAATCCAGTCAATAAATGGGCAGAAGACATGAACAGACAGATGTTTCTCCAAAGAAGATATCCAAATGGCCAAAAGGCACATGAAAAAATGCTCCCCATCACCTGGCATCAGGGAAATCAAAACCACAATAATATACCATCTCACACCAGTTAGAATGGCTGAAATTAACAAGACAGAAAACAAAAAATGTTGGCGAGGATGCAGAGAAAGGGGAACCCTTTTATACTGTTGCTGGGAATGCAAGCTGGTACAGCCACTCTGGGAAACAGTATGGAGTTTCCTCAAGATGTTAAAAATAGAGCTACTCTAGGACCCAACAATTGCACTACTAGGTATTTACTCCAAAGATACAGATGGAGTGAAAAAAAGGGCCACAGGCACCCCAGTGTTCAGAGCAGCAATGGCCATGATAGCCAAATTATGGAAGGAGCCGAGATGTCCTTCAACAGATGAATAGATAAATAACATGTGGTTCGTATATACAATGAGATATTACTCAGCCATCAGAAAGGATGAATACCCACCATTTACATCAACATGGATGTAACAGGAGGGGATTATGCTTAGTGAAATAAGTCGAGCAGAGAAAGACAATAATATAGTTTCACTCATATGTGGAACATAAGGAATAGCAAGGAGGACATTAGGAGAAGGAAGAGAAAACTGAAGGAGGGGAAATCAGAGGGGGATATGAAACATGAGAGGCTATGGACTCTGGGAAAGAAACTGAGGGTGTCAGAGAGGAAGGAGGGGGGTGATGGGTGAGCCCAGTGATGGGTATTAAGGAGGGCACATATTGAAATGAGCACTGGGTGTTATACACAAACAATGAATCATGGAACACTATGTTAAAAACTAATGAAGTACTGTATGGTGGCTAACATAATATAATAATAAAAAAAAATCACTGTGGCCAATACACACCTTTCTCATTAAGCAAAATATTTTCGGTGGCTCATCAAGTAAGACCTTGATGATGATACCAGAAAGGTCGCACTCTTCAAATCCTGTGGCTGGCAATTGTTGCGCCTTTTAGAATCCAGACTAAAAATATCCAGGAGAGAGGTAGTCCTGGAAGCTACTCTCAGCTACCTCCTGAAGGCGGGCTTGGGAGACAAGATAAGTAATATCTCGGAAGAGTGGGACAAGAAGTCGGGGAAAGCACAGCACCAAAAGCCAAGAACCTGGGGTACCGCAGAATAAACAGTGCAGGTCCTCAACATCTACTCACTTCAAGGTGGGACCTGTGCATCACAAACTTTCTAAAGTAAATGTGTGCTAAGTGTGGTTCCTATGTTCCAATAAAAAACTGTGAAATAACTCTGAAAATATCTGTATATTTTGATATTGATACTTATCAAGTCGAATAGTAAAGATTCCTACTCTCATCATTAATACATAATCTTAGAGCCATTTGTTCTGAAAGATAAGATTTAAAACTAGAACCCAAGGTACCCCGGCATGTAGACAATGCTATGTGAGTTCAATCTAGTTATTGAAAAAGAAAGCAGCATTTTCTTCTTACAATGGAAAAAAATTTCTTTTGCTTATTCTGGAACAAATTATATATAAACTAAGGTTAAAATAAATTCTTGTCTTGGTGCCCAGTAATTCCAAAAGGTGGCATTCTAATGCTACCTAAAACTTAATGATACCGGTGACAAATCAGGTACCTGGGGAAACTTGAGTCTTCACTCTTCTCTTCTGCATTTAAAGCTTAAACATAAAACAAAGAAGATGTAACGTTAGCTAATTTATACTGGGATTTATTGTTAATAAGAGTTACAGGAGTACATGATGTTTTACAAAGCATAAAATATTGAAAGACAAATTTTCTGCCCTCAGGAGCTTAGTAAAACATGTGTAGGCAGTAGCTAACAGGAATTAAGTCACGGTGATTTACAAAGTGACCACCAATGGAAAACTGGATATAAAAAAAATGTCTTATTAAAAGAGAAAATTGGAAAATGCCAGGGATTTGGTGGCTGGGTGGGGGTGGGGGTGGTGGAGGAGATGGCAAAAGCTGAAGGAAGAATGGAAAAGAGATGAGAGAAATGAAAAAGAAAGTTCTAAGAAATGAGGAAAGAGGGGAAAAAAATGAAGATGGAAGAAAAGATTTGCAGCTGTAAGACATGAACCAATACATGAGAAAGAACGTAGAACTGATTTCCTTGACGAATCTCTGAAATTTGACAACTGGAGATCCTAACTATACAATTCATTTTTTATAGAACTTCAGAGCTAAGGCGCCTGGGTGGCTCAGTGGGTTAAGCCTCTGCATTCGGCTCAGGTCATGATCCCAGGGTCCTGGAATCGAGCCCCACATCGGGTTCTCTGCTCAGCAGGGAGCCTGCTTCCTCCTCTCTCTCCGCCTGCTTCTCTGCCTACTTGTGATCTCTGTCAAATGAATAAATAAAATCTTTAAAAAAAAAAAAAAAGAAAGCAAACTGTTTTCCTTAGTTCTAAGAGGATGTGAAAGAAAAAGTATTACTCTCACATTCTCTGGCCCACAGGGATCCCCTTCCCTGGTCTTCTGGACAAGAAGAATTTCTCTGAGTTTAGCTGTATGAATGCCCCAGCTCTGTGAGGTGCCCACCCTTGGCTCAAGACCATGAGCAGAAAGGGGGGGAAAATGGGAAACTCACCCCCGTACAGCTCGCTTCTCCAGGCTTTGACTCTCTTCCCCAATCTGTCTGCTTTCCTTTCCTTTTCAAAGTCCTCAAATAGTTAGGTTTTGTATTTTGTCTAGACAAAGATTTTAGTTGTAATCATCAGAGGGTTAGGGTCTAGTAGGCCTTCTCCATCTTGGCCATAAAAGTTGAACCTGCATACTTTTTAATTGTCTCTCCATGTAACAATGATTTTGTAGTATCATTTTCGCTTTTTAAAAAGCTTTTATTTATTTATTTGACAAAGAAAGAGGCAGGGAGAGAAGCAAGCAGAAGCATAGGAAGAAGCTGACTCCCCACTGAGCAGAGAGCCTGCCATGGGGCTGGATCTCAGGACCCTGGGATCATGACCTGAGCTGAAGCCAGATATTTAACTGACTGAAAGATGATTCAGTCTTCTGGTTGATTAAAAACTTTTTTGCATTACAGACAGTTCAGGTAAATATTTCAGCTTTATGTTAATATCATAAATTTTTAGAATGGCTGTCAAATGTAGAGAAAGTGCTATCAGATTATTTATTAGCTTTCTTAGAATGTGCTATAAGATGTCTGGGACTTTCAAGTGTCCTTGTACACTAATTAATCTGAAATATTCTTTTAATCAATGAAACTTACTACCCATCCTTGATGTCTTTGTTCTAATGGCATGAGTTTTACAATATTTTATTTTTTCAGTGTTCCAAGATTCATTGTTTATGCATCACACCCAGTTTTATATTTTTTTTCAGAGTAACCATTTTGAGTCAAATCAAGAACTTTAAATCCTTTTTCAATATGTTCATATAGTTCCCTCCTCTCATTAGTTGGATTATCAGACAATCCTAGAGCCTTTTCAATACTTATCTTTGAAATGTATCTCTTCCTTCTAGTGAATTCCTGCATTTGGTGACCATTTGAAGTCTTTTTTGTTATTTGTCAGAATAATTTTTATTGATTGTGTACGGTTTTTTACATCTATTTTATATTCCACTAATTTTTATCTGAAATTATTTTTAGTTCTTTATGAATAGATTTAAAGATAAGAAAATATGGTGCCCTTCTGGGATGCCTGGATGGTGCAGTCGATTAAGAAACTGACTCTTGGGGGGTGGGGTCCCTGGGTGGCTCAGTGGGTTAAGCCTCTGCCTTCACTCAGGTCACGATCTCAGGGTCCTGGGATCAAGCCCCACGTCAGGCTCTCTGCTCAGCAGGGAGCCTGCTTCCCCCTTCTCTCTATGCCTGTCTCTCTGCCTATCTATGATCTCTGTCTGTCAAATAAATAAGTAAAATATTTAAAAAAAAAAAAAAAGAAAAGAAAAGAAACTGACTCTTGGTTTCAGCTCAGGTCATGATCTCAGGGTTGTGAGATTGAGCCTCTGTCAGGCTCCACACTTAGCACTGAGTCTTTTTAAGATTCTCTCTTCCTCTGGCCCTCTCCCCCAGGTGCGCCCTCTCTCCCTCTAACTCTCTCTAAAATAAACTTTTTTAAAAATGACGATTTTTTTTTTTGAGAGCATGAACGGGGGAAGAGGAGAGAGAGAGGGACAAGCAGACGGTGCACTGAGTACAGAGCCAGATGTGGGACTCCATCTCACAACCCTGACATCATGACCTGAGCTGAAAGCAAGAGTCTCATGCTTAATGGACTGAGTCACTCAGGTGCCCCAGGTGACTAAATTTCTTAAATGTCTCATGAAAACATTTCAAAGTGTCCTTCTGAATTACGATTAAAATTAGGTATTTTTTCTTTTTCAACTTTTTGAGTAAGTTTTTTGCTTTTTTTTTCTGTTGCGGTTTTTCTTCCCAATCTTTGAGAAATGTATTTTAGAGTGCATAAAATGTCTTTGGCCTGTGTTGCAAGGCTTGAAAAGCTTTATAATGGACCACTCATTATATTATACTTAGACTTGTTTTTTTTTTTTTTTTAAGATTTTATTTGACAGAATGAGAGAGCACAAGAGGGAGAGCAGCAGACAGAGGGAGAGGAAGAAGCAGGTTCCCCACTGAGCAGGGCCCCCCCGGATGTGGGGCTTCATCCCAGGACCCAGGGATCATGACCCAAGCCGAAGGCAGACACTTAACCAGGTGAGTCACCCAGGCACCCCTACATAGCCTTTTTTTCTTTTTAAATCCAAGTTGATATATGTATGTAAAATACTCCATTGATGAGAGGAAACTGAGAGGCAAATAGCTGTTGTAAATGCCAATGTGGTTAACAACTGTGGAGGCAGATTTTTCTTTTACAGATTAAAGGAATGAGCTACACATGGTGAACATCCTGCACACTTATTAATATCTTTAAAGAGCGCTAGGAGCCCTTTTCCTCACCTTTCACAGCAGCCCTGTTGCTGGACAACACGGCATGGGTGTTTTCAACTGCAGGTTACTGTTGTCAAAAAGTTATTTCCCATTGTTGGATAAACCACAGGCAGGTTTTCAGTTGGTAAAAAAAATTTAAAGCTATACACTGAGTTTTCAGTCACAGCAGTAGAGAACAATAATGGCAAACTAATCAGTATTGGACACATCAACGGACTCCACACCAATGGAGCAGTATCTGGCATCTGGTTTATTTATTTGTTAACACTTTCATTATGTGTATATTTTCCTATTAACTCTAGTCATCTTGTGTTGTCTAGAATAACCACAGCTTTTGAGGACTTTCAATATAATCATTGCATCTGAAAACCCATCCAGTGTAAGCAAAGTCTGTCTTGCTGAAAATAATTTACAAACAAAACAACATGTATTACGTTTTCCTGCCTTAGAAGAGACTCTCAAGAATATAACGATTTAAAATATTTTTAAATATCCTTTTGAGAAACATCCCTTTGCCTGTTTTATATTGTTTGATTCTATATAAATATTAGAATCACAGTTTTGAAGGGAAAAAGTCTTTAATTAAAGTATCGGGGGGTGCCTGGGTGGCTCAGTGGGTTAAAGCTTCTGCCTTCAGCTCAGGTCATGATCTCATGGTCCTGGGATTGAGTCCCTCGTCGGGCTCTCTGCTCAACAGGGAGACTGCTTCCTCCCTCTCACTCCCCTGTCTCTCTGCCTACTTGTGATCTCTGTCAAATGAATAAATAAAATCTTAAAAACAAAAGTAAAGTATTAGGTGACATTACTTTTTGTAACAGGCCTTAATGAAAGACCACAGTCCTTATTAAAGTCAATGAATCATAGGATAGCTCTATTTTTAACTTTTTGAGGAACCTCCATGCTGTTTTACATAGTGGCTGCACCAGTTTGCATTCCAACAGCAGTGCAAGAAGGTTCCCTTTTCTCTACATCGTCTCCAACAACTATTGTTTTTAGCGTTGTTGAACTTGGTCATTCTGACAGGTGTGAAGTGGTATCTCATTGTAGTTTTGATTTGTATTTCCTTGATGATGGCTGATGTTGACCATATTTTCATGTATCTGTTGGCCATCTGTATGTCTTCTTCAGAAAAATGTCTATTCACTGGAAAACAGTATGGAGGTCCTCAAAAAGTTAAAAATAGAACTACCCTATGATCCAGAAATTGGACTACTATGATTTATCCAAAGAATACAAAAGTTCTAATTCAAAGTGATACATGCACCCTCATATTTACAGCAGCATTATCTATAATAGCCCAACTATGCGAACAGTCCAAGTGTCCATTGACTATTGAATGGATAAAGAAAATGTATACACATACATTAAAAAAAATGAACTCTTGGGGCACCTGGGTGTCTCAATAGGTTAAACGTCTGATTCTTGCTGTGGGCTCACATCATGATCCTCAGGGTCATGGGATGGAGCCCCAGGGCAGGCTCCGTGCTTGGTGTGGAACCTGCTTAAAATTCTCTCTCTAGTTCCATCCATATTGATGCAGATAATGGGTATTCATACTTTCCCATGGCTAAGTAATATTCCATTGTATATATATACCACATCATCTTTATCCATTCATCTGCTGAAGGACATCTCGGCTTCTTCCACAGTTTGGCTATTGTGGCCATTGCTGCTATGAACATTGGGGTGCATGTGCCCTTTCTTTTCACTACTTCTGTATCTTTGGGATAAATACTAAGTGAAATAAGTCAAGCAGAGAAAGATAATTATCATAAGATTTCACTCATATGGAACATAAGGAATAGCACAAAGGACCACAGGAAAAGAGAGGGAAAATTCTCTATTAAAAGAAATCAGAGAGGGAGACAAAACATGAGAGACTCTGGACTCTGGGAAACAAACTGAGGGTTACAGAAGGGAAGGGGTTGGGGATGGGGTAACAGCGTGGTGGGTGTTAAGGAGGGCACGTGTTGTGATGAGCACTGAGTGTTATACACAATTAGTGAATCGTTGAACACTACATCAAAAACTAATGATGTACTTACTATATGTTGGCTAATTGAACATAATTATCAATCAATCAATCAATCAATTCTCTCTCTCCCTCTCCCTCTGCTCCACACCCCTACACTCACACACATGCTCTCTTTCTCTTTTAAAAATAAATAAATAAATAACATTTTAAAAGAATGAAATCTTGTCATTTGCAATGACATGGATAGAGCTAAAAAGTATTATGCTAAGCAAAATAAGTCAGTCAGAGAAAGACAAATACATGATTTCATTCGTATGTGGAATTTAAGAAACAGAAAAAGGGAGAAAAAAGGGAGAAAGAGGCAAACCAAGAAACAGACTCTTAACTGTACAGAACAAATTGATGATTATCAAAGGGAAGGTGGGTGGGGGATGGGTGAAGTATGAGATGGGATGAAGGAGAACAGTGGTTGTGATGAGGACGAGCTGTTGTATGGAGGTGTTGAATCACTGTATTGTAAACCTAAAACTAATCTTATACTGTATGTTAAGTAACTAGAGCTTAAATAAAAGCTTTAAAAAAGAAAACCTCTTCCAAAATATGGGCAAGAAAATAAAGTCATCAGCCTGAAGCTGCTGCCAACCTTCGTTGACTACACAATTCTGTTTTTGCTTTACTATTTTCTATTTCTTCTGCTTTCTTTTTCATTTCTTCTTTGGAAGTGTCCTGAGTCTCATAATCTTTAACTCTTCTGTTGTAATTTTCATAATCTATATTTTCCTGGCCCTCATGAATGCTTTCTTTCCTGCACAATTTAGACCGTTTTCATAAATCCCAATGTAATAAGATAGTTTTTGGTGTTTTGAGGCTTTTGTGAAACTTCCATCTAAATCTTTGGCTTCCAAAGAAATACTTTCTTCCAGATAAATTTGAATGTTAGAATAACTAATTAATTCTTTTAAAAAAAACAACTTGTTAAAACCCTGAAGTTAAAACATGGGAAGGAGCAATACAAATGCATTTTTAAATTTGTTACTATATTGTGATGAACTGGAAAATGTGTAGGCTATCACTCCTATTACATACATGGGTTTCTTGAGAGTATGTGCAGTGCAGGAGTTTTGTCACTGGAACACTTGTGTGCTCTGACTGTCTCACTGTATTAATGTTAGCTTTCCATGCCTACTCTCCTAAACAAGACTTTGTCAGGCTAAGATAAACCAGTTAGGCTAAGAGAACTTATAATACATCGGGATGCAGAAAATACACAGAATGCTTGTTATTTTAGTACAGATATGTACCCTAAAAACAGAGGAATTTTGGTAAACTGTTTTGCACAGTTCCCATCAAAAAAGTATGAATTATGTATAATTGCATATGCCACATTATCAAGTATATTTTTTATAGGAAAGAACTTTTAATTTCACTAGATGTTAATGAGAATTCAATCCTCCACTTACAATTTTACTCATCTGATGACTGAATGAATTTTCTGCAGACTAGCTTCTGGCTCCATATATTGCAAATTTTGTGTCTGCTCCACTAACAATTTATTCCCTACCCAGATCCCACTCATTTTGTGATAGCCTTTGGCCTTCATACCACCATGCCAAGTGCATCAGAATGGGCAATGGGAGTATCTAGAAGTTATTCTTATCCTGAGAAGTCTAGCCACAGGAGTGGCTATAAATCATGTAAATACGACCCTTTAAACCCCAAAAATCATACCTCCAACTATCCCTGACCTGCATCCCCAAAATGCCTGAGCAATTCCAAAGCCACCTAATACAAGGGTAAATGCATTGGAGGAAAAGCCAGAAGGGAAAGATACGGCAATCTTCGCTGACTGACCTTAAATATCTTACTTGGGCAAATCTAGCAGACAACATATGATCTTGTGAACACATCATTGCAGTCCCTGTCCAGAAGCTTTGTAACGGTTTCTTCCAAGGAGTCATGACACGTCAACCTCCCCAGCTTCATGGTAAATCTGCCCATGGACATTACTTCCAGGCATTAACCACAATTTCCACCACTGACTGTGCTGTCTTATCCCTTTTTCTGCTCCTGGCAAATCCCTTTCCTTCTTTCAGGGCTTGATTCAAATGTCAATAATTCCCTGAGAAAGAACCTTGTGCATTGAAAAGAAATGGGGCTCTGGTAAAAGACAGATCTAGTTTTCAGTCTTAGCTAGGTCACATGTTGTTTGTGTGTCACGAGCAAATTACTACTCCTTTGAGCCTCTCCATCTATAAAATATATATAATATATATAATATAATATATATAAAATATATATAATAAAATAAGAAAATATACCTTGCTGACTTTGTAAAAAAATTTAAATTAGCATTTTATCAATTCTATCAAGTGATAGAATTCTACCAATTTCTTTCTTATTTTATTTATTTATTTTTTTTAAAGATTTTTTATTTATTTATTTGACAGAGAGAGAGAGATCACAAGTAGGCAGAGAGGCAGTCGGGGCGGGGGGGAGCAGGCTCCCTGCTGAGCAGAGAGCCCGATGCGGGGCTCGATCCCAGAACACCGAGATCATGACCTGAGCTGAAGGCAGCGGCCCAATCCACTGAGCCACCCAGGCGCCCCTCTTTCTTATTTTAATATCTTCTCATAGAATATTGGGGACATTAGGAAAATGGTGCTTAAGAGAAGGTTTAAATTACTTATTTCTCTTCTGACAACACTTGGGGACATCAGGACAGGAAGTACGATGAAGTAACTGAGGTATTTGCCTCAGGTCCAAAATTTAGAGAGGTGTCAAAGGACTCAATAATCAATATAAATAATAATTTAATTCAATATTTTAAAAAATTCAGTTCAAAAGAATTCATGATGAATAAAATATCAAAATTGTAAATAAGGACAGGATCAGTATTACTGATTTTTCCCTTTGCCATAGGCTCCAGCATGGCTCACTGGTGATCAAAACTTGAAGTAAGCAAAGAAAGAAAAAAGTACTTGATGGAACACTTTGGAATATTATTTCTCTTTATAATGATTCATAGCAAGCTTAAAGTATTCTCATTGCATTCAGTTGTCTTTATAGATGTCATCTTTCAACACCCCTAATATTAATTTTTCTAGCATTAAAGCTTGACCCTCCACAATAGGTGAATATGAACAAAGTGCCTTCGTCATATCTTAGAAATACTGTTCATACTATTGAGAAATAACTTACTGTTTTGGAAATCTTTCAGTAATTTCTGTTGAGATGACGTCACTGGAGAATGAGCTACTCCATTTTTTTCATATACTGAAGCTGTTTAAATTTCTCACTCAAGCTCTGACAGAATGGCTCTTTCAGAGCACTTCGGAAACTTTATGCTTCCTTTAGGAATTCTACCTATATATCAGTAAGTTGTTCTTATTTTCCATCTAAATCATTTGGTCAAATTTGTTTATGACCATTCCTCTGAGATGGTGCAGTAAAATATTTCAAATATTCTACTTGAGATGTGATCTGTAATCTGTACTCTAGTACATTGTTAGTGGAAGTATAAATTGGCAGTTGCTTAAGGTCAATTTGAAAACAACTACCGAATTTGAAATATGTATAATATATATTACTTTTATAATTAAAAAATTTTTAAAGAAGTAGCTTCTCCCAGGTGAATGAGTACAGGGTCCCTAGATCAAGGACCTCATACTTTAAGGGTGAAGGAGAAAAGGGCATACATAGGGCATATTTTACATATATACATAGGGCATATTTTTAAATTGTTGTGAGATGTGTTTCCATATTTTAAATATTAATTATAATCCATCATTATAACCCACACAAAAAGTGTGAACAGAGTCTAAAAATTTTTGGAATTGCCTTAACTCTACGTTTTTGAAATAGGAGATAATTTTGTATTAAATGTAATAAATCCTCAAATAAGAATAAATGAATTGTTATACTATTCACAGTATTTCCCTTTCTTAATTATTTTGTTTATTTTTTTAATGTTTTAATTATTTAAGTAATCTCTACACCCAATATGGGGCTCGAACTCACAACCCTGAGATAAAGTCACACAATCCTCCGACTGAGCCAGCCAGCGCCCCATTTTGTTTATATTTGAATGCATAACACATGCATATGATACAAAATTCAAAGGTTGCAAAAGCGCAGAGACAAAAATTAAGTCTCTCTCTCTCACCTTGGCCTTGGGATGCAGAATTCCCCTTCCTGGAGGCAACCATTGTTGGCAGTTCTTGGGTAGCTTTTCAGATATATTTTGTGAATATATGGATATATTTATTTCTCTTTTTTATTTCTTGCATGCAGAGTAGTTTATTCTATACATGATACTGCATATATCTTAAGAATCAATTCTCAGCAGTCTTATTAACTGCATTCAACTGAAAGAATGTATCATTCTTCATCTTTTCTTCAATTAAGAGACATTTAGGTTGTTTCTGATCTCATATCACTACAAACAACACAGCAGTCCAAAACCTTGTGTATGCACCATATCTTTGTGTGTCAGTATACATCTGTAAAGGATATGTGTAACTTGTCCTTTCAATAGCTATTTCCCATTATCCTCCATGGAGAGTGCACTAAATCACATTCCTCACCCTAGACAACGCAATGTATGGTCACATTTTTATTTTCGACAGTGTGATGTTTTTAAAAATGGTATCTCATTGTAGTTTTGCATTTTTCTAATTATAAGGTAGGTTGAACATCACTTCATGTGTTTAAGAGCAACATTTACTTTCAAGATTCATTACATAAAAAGGAGTCAGTATTTCCTTCTAAATTTGATTAGATTTTCCCCCCTCAGTGAAAAAAAACCTCCCATTGAGGTGTAACTTATTATGGTCTACAATTTAACTAACTAACTAAGTCAATCAATCAATCACTACAATATCTTAGAATATAAAAGCAGGGTTTTCCACTTTTTCTGGAAGAATTCATAAGTTTATATTTGGGGGTGCCTGGGTGGCTCAATGGGTTAGAGCCTCTGCCTTCAGCTCAGGTCATGATCCCAGGGTCCTGGGATCAAGCCCCACATCGAGCTCTCTGCTCAGCAGGGAGGCTGCTTGCCCTTCTCTCTCTCTGCCTGCCTCTCTGCCTACTTGTGATCTCTGTCAAATAAATAAATAAATAATCCTAAAAAAAAGAAAAAGTTTATGCTTGGATTTATAACAAACATGGAAAGTTTCACTGAAATTATCTATTAGTAAAGTTTGAAATACACACAATATATATACATCCTTCATCTTATTTATTTATTTATTTATTAAGATTTTATTTATTTATTTGACAGAGATACAGCAAAAGTGGGAATACAAGCAGGGGGAGTGGGAGAGGGAAAAGCAGGCTTCCCACAGAGCAGAGAGCCCAATGGGGCTCGCTCCCAGGACCCTGGGATCACAGCCTGAGCTGAAAACAGACACTTAACGACTGAGCCACCAAGGCACCCCTCATCTTTTTTTAAGATTTTATTTATTCATTTGGGGCGCCTGGGTGGCTCAGTGGGTTAAAGCCTCTGCCTTCGGCTCAGGCCATGATCCCAGGGTCCTGGGATCAAGCCCCGCATCGGGCTCTCTGCTCAGCAGGGAGCTTGCTTCCTCCTCTCTCTCTGCCTGCTTCTCTGCACTCTGCCTACTTGTGATCTCTGTTTGTCAAATAAATAAATAAATAAATAAATAAATAAATAAATAAAAAGGTTTTATTTATTCATTTCAGAGAGACAGAGACTGAGAAAGCAAGGATGAGTGGGGGTAGGGGCAGAGGGAGAAGCAGACTTCCTGCTGAGCAGAGAGCTTGATGCAGGGCTGGATCTCAGGTCCCTGGTATCATGACCTGAGCCGAAGGCAAACGCTTAACCAACTGAGCCACCCAGGTGCCTCTATATCATTCGTTTTGATTGTCTTTTTTATGATTCAGTGTCGAAATGCAAAAAATATATACCCTAATTGGAAAAACGTTTTCCTTTAAAACAATAGCTTCCATATTATTCAGTAATGAAAATGCAAACTTCTAAGACTAAGAAAATTTTTCCTAATGAAAGTTTGTCTTTAGGGACTTTCTAAGATGATTATTGATGAGTAATATAAATATAGTATAAGTTTTCATGCAGAATTCACAAATAGAATTGTTGCTAGTGTTACAATACCCATGTAAATAAGTACTGTAAATGGATATTACAGTAGTGTTACTCTCTGTTCTGTGTCATTTCAAAGGCAACATTAAATCATTGTCTTTCCATCATTGCTATAAAAGTGAATTTTATTAAATAAAACCATGCACTTGAAATGTGTCAAAATCTTAGGACTTTTCCAGTTTGTATTGGTTATATGGAAATTACTTAGTATCTTAGAGTTCTATGTACAAAATAAACTTTTTAATATCATTATTTTAGAAAATTAGTCTTTCTACTCCCTACGACCCACCCCACCCCATCAGCTTCATGCGGAGAAATAACTCTCTCAAGTTATAGATGGGAGATGCCTATTCATCAGTCTGGCCGGTCACTGGAGTGAAAGATGTCACCGCCAGAGCCCCTGATGCCCTGTAGAGTGGCACAGACTTCTGGAATTGAAAGGGAGCCAGATCAAGGAGTCATTTAATCCAGACCTCTCTCTTCCTGCAAGGCTCTGCCTGAAATGTCTAAGACAGATGGTTTGTCCTTAAAATTCACCAGGGACAGAGATTCTACAATATTACTCTGGAGCCTTTTCTAATGTTTAATCACTATTTCTGTCAAGTCAGTTTAAGCTCTTCTCTGCTAGTTTTTCCTCTGCAGACATGGAAAACAGTTGGTCGGCAACCTCTTTCTAATCACCTTTCCAGTTCGAAAAGACATTTTCCAAGGTGCCCTTCAGCTTTGTTTTTTCAAGGTTATATCATTTATCTTCTATCCATCTTTAATATATCAATATTTTATCTCATTAATCATTTGGATTACTTTTTATTAAACCCTTTCCATTTGTTCTATAACACTCCTAACTTAGTATTATAGCAAGCTCTTTAACTGAACTGTGCTTTTATAAATTTTAATTATTGTAGGTAATACAAGGTAACATACAAGGTAACCACACTTTCATTTATTCCCTAAATAATTATTTATTAAGTATTTTTTTGTCAGCAAGAAAAAGATAAGCATATTTCCTGCTCTCTTATAATGTTACAATATGCATTCTAATAGAAGAAATCAAGAATAATTAAAAAATGGATCTATAATACAACTTTATGATAAGAATAAAGTATCTTGTAGTAATTAGAAAAAGACCAGACTATTGTGCTAGAGACCCAACAATAACTAAGTGGGTTTGAAAAAGAGGTTTACTTCTTACCTAACATTCCAGCGTGACTGCTTTGGATCATCAAGAAGTTCTGCTCCGTGAAGTCATTGAGAGACCCCAGTCCTTCTATCACGTTGCATCATCAAGCCTTAGGTCACTGTCCTTATCTTTATAGTATAAAAGCTGAGTCACTCTGAGTTCCAACCAACGGGGAGGGGAAAGACAGTATGGATGGAGCTATCTTGGGCCCAGAAGTGGCACCCATCACTTCCCTTCTGTGCATTGATGAGAGCACAGTTGCGGGACCACACTTGACAAAGGACGCTGGGAAATGTAGCCTAACCATGTACCCAGGAAGAAGAAAATAGATGTTAAGGGACAGATACAGTATGAGCAAACACTATCAGGGTTTCTCCCCAAAATCTTCAGATCCTTTAATTTTTTTTCAGATTTTATTTATTTATTCAAAGAGAGAGCACAAGCAGGATGAGGGGCAGACAGAGAAGCAGAATCCCTGTTGAGCAGGTAGCCCAATGCAGGACTCGATTCCAGGACCCCAGGATCATGACCTGAGCCAAAGGCAGCTGCTTAACTGACTGAGCCACCCAAGCACCCTTCAGATCCCTTTTTACCTCTTTGTGTGTTTCTGCTTCCAGCAGCAAACAATGGGCTGTTTTGGGGAAAATACCCTGGGGAAACAGGATCTCACCGTGCCAACACTGGAAAGTGCCTAGGAATTTACTCCCCCCACCATTCTACTTCACCCAAGGGGGACTGATGGGAGCAGGAGTATGAAAGACCCCTCCAGTCAGGACAATTCTGAGGCATGACTTCCTCCCAAAGTTCCCGTGCAGGCACATGGTGAAGCTACCCTCTACAGGAGTTGGCCTGAGACTCATTTTTGCTTGACTATCTTTTCTGTGCTGCTTTCTACTTCCCTTTACTGCTTTCCCCCAGGAGTACTTTCTTAGTAAATCACTTGCATAGGAATCCTCATCTAATGGCCTGCATCTAGGAAACCTGATCTAAGACACAAGGTAAAGTGTTAAAGGTGCTGGATTATTTTTAGTGGCTTCACACCTAAGATCAAAAGGAGTATTTGGTCAAGTGTGAATGACTTAGCTCATAGCTATCATTACTACTATGGAAAAAAAAAAAAAACAACTAAAATGTGTATTTTTATTGTTTGCTAGGGTCACATTCATATATATGTATACATATATAGCTTTTGTGATGTGGATTTCTACAAACTTCAAAAAGTGAATGCATTTGGGGGCACCTGGTTGGCTCAGTCTGTTCAGCATCCAAATCTTGATAACAACTCAGGTTTTAATTTCAGGGCCATGAGTTCAAGCCCTGTGTTGGGCTCCACACTGGTTGTGGATCCTACTTAAAAAACAACAACAACAACAAAAACAAACAAAAAGTGAACACATTTATATCTTGTTCTACATTATCAAAGGAATCTTCATAAAAACACTCTTCTAAGTGTATCTTTGAACATAAAAGGAATACATTTAGGTGAATGGAGGGAAGGGGCAGCAAATGTGCTCAGTGATACTGAGCCCTGGGAAACCCATCAGAGACTTAGAGTATTTCAGAATACAAGAGGCCATGGATTCTAAATTAACTAAAATGCTGAAAAGTAACATCTTTCTGGGGGCCAGATATATCACAAATAATTGTTTTGGACAAGGGTACCGTGGGATAGGAGACAGGACTTCAGAAGGAACAACTGATTTAGCTTTGACTCTACTAATTGTAACCATCAACGATTCTCTTTTATGATCCTAATTAATAAATTAACACAGAAGTTTATGTAACACAGTAATTTTATAATAATATTGAAGTATGTAAATATTAGACTTATTTGTGTAATAGAGAATTGCTAGGTTTTGTTATGAGTGACTCAATAAGATAGAATTTTTAAAAATAGGTTTCTGATTTATAGTACCAAAATCAAAATCAAAATTAATGAATATTTACAGAACAATTTATAATAATATAATTTATATTAAATTTAAAATAATAAAACCTTTACCACTTAAAGCACATGGTACAAGTATTATTATTTATTACTCTATAAGTTATAGAAAATGGATAATTCATATTTTTGTCCCAATAAAAGGCAAACAAAGTATATCTAGTAGAATACAATTGATTATTGTTCTCTATATAGATCAGTCTTGCCTTTGTTTATAAATGTTATAGCTTTCCATATTGCCCACATGTATATAGTTCTTTGAATTCTCCTTATAACATTCTATTGGTTCCCTCATTAATTAATGCATTAAGCAAAATACTTGATATGGGTTCATTTTAGATTTGTATAAGTTGGTTTTACCTTCTTTTAGAAATATACTTTAGGGGCACCTGGGTGGCTCAGTGGGTTAAGCCTCTGCCTTTGGCTCAGGTCATGGTCTCAGGGTCCTGGGATGGAGCTCTCTGCTCAGCGGGGAGCCTGCTTCCTCCCTGTCTCTCTGCCTGCCTCTTTGCCTACCTGTGATCTCTGTCTGTCAAATAAATAAATAAAATCTTTTAAAAAAAGAAAGAAATATCCTTTAGGAGCACCTGGGTAGCTCAGTCGGTTCAGTGTCTAACTCTTGGTTTCAGCTCAGGTCATGTTCTCAGGTCATGGTTTCAAGTTCCCCAGATAGAGCCCCACATTGGGCTCTGGGCTGGGTGGGGAGTCTGCTTCTCTCCCTCTTCCCCCTCCCCGCCCCTCTTCCTGCTCAAGTGTGTTCTCTTTCTCTCTCTCTAAAATAAATAATCTTTAAAAGAAATAGAAATATCCCTCAACATCTTAATGATACCTTAAAACATCTTTAATAGCGCTAATGGTTCACTCTACACAAAAATATATTGAGGACAAGCTTCATGAAGAGTGCCGTGCTGTGCTGAGCATAGTAAGTATGGGAACTGACTATCTTCCTAACACTTCCTCACAGAATTCTACCAGTCAAGCTGCAAGGAGATTAGCAAAAGAAGTATTCATATGTATTTTGGTTTTTATCATTGGTTCCTGTAACCACAAAGTCATTCTTTTCTGTTTCTTTTGTTGTGGTTATTTTTGTTCTATTTTATGTGACCCATAACAGAAAAATTACTCAACATTGGAAAAGAAGATAGTTCAAGCATTGGAATTTCAACTCCATACATGTTTCAAAGAGTGCAAAAGGTTGTGTTTCAGGAGGGTACTAAAATTACTTATGATTTTTTTTTTCCGAACAAATGCCAAGAACTGTATCTGCTAATAAGTTTTGCCCAGCTTGGAAACCAAACTCAGCCACGTAGTAGGAGAATGCCAGATATACGACAATAAATATTTTTGGCATAGTTTCAAAGCTACATAATGCCAGACATAGACATGTAAAAGTAATGGCAAGAACTACAAAGATTATAAAAGAAATAAAGTCACAGTTCGTAATTCATATGATTATGTTCAATAGCAGGCTTAGACAGCTTTTCACGTAATAAGATCCACATGTAAAAGCATCAGCTTATTTTACTCAGAAAAAGATAACAAATACTAAAATGGCTTTTAAAAATAAAATTTTGTTGAGCGCTTGTAAATGTATTTTTGCAAGCTAAAGGAGAGTAGCCTAAATTGGGTTTTTTTGTTTGTTTCTGTTTAGATACCCAACTTTTGCTTCCTTTTGTCACAAGAAAAATTAAGCCAAAAAGGAAAATGCGGTCTCAAAGACTGGAACACCTTTTAAATATTGTCACTGTAATCAGTATATTAAAACTGGAGTTTAGAGAGAACACCGTTCCCCTAAAATTAAATAAATTATGCATTGCATTTAGAGAAAGGATGAAGGAAATATAGTTGTCAGATGTCAAAACTTAATTTGACTACTGGGTAGAGATTATGGGGATCAAAACCAAAGTGACTAAAATAGTCCAAAACAATCCCACTGCATCCTCCGTTGCAAGATGAAAACTATCTAAGGCTGGGTTTTGGTGCAGGTCTTCTAGCAAATACATTGTGCTACTTGGGTTATTTTATTTTAGACCCAGAGAAATCAAACTCAATTGGGTTTGTAGCGGGGTTGACTTCCAGAGATAAAAGAAGCCCAATTTTGTGTTTTCCTTCTGTTTAATTTATAGATTAGAAGTGGTTGGCCATCAGGGTGGGCTAATGAAAAGCAAGACTAGGGGAAATGCTAGTGAAAGAAGAATGGAAGAAACCGTAGAATCTGAGATAAACTGTCAGTCCCTTAGGCAAGATAAGCCAGAACACCCCAGTGCCAAGAACAACTAGTTCAGGTTTCAGTTCTCAGTCACAAGCAACTGTGAATTGAGGTTTACTTTTTAAAAAGGAATTTTACCGGGATGAAAAGAGCAATTTAGTAGGTGAACCAAAAATTGTCACATTTTAAGATTTTATATTCAGTGCAATAAAAATAGGTTGGTTAGTACCACAGGTCTCTATTGTATTGAATTTCAATTTTGTTGTCTAAAATATTAAAAAATGCTTTTGTTTCTTTTCAACCCAGTAAAAAGGTATAATGTGGGATAAGTTATGTGGCAGCTCTTATCTATCAACGATAATAAAAGAAAAAATAATTTTCTGCAAAGACGTTATTTCCAAGTTTTGCCTGAAATTTTTAAATACCTCTCTAACAACGCAGTATTTATGTCGGATACATGTGTAAAACATCGGCGGGGATATACAATTTTACCTAGAAATGGGTGAAAATGTTCGTTACAAAAAGACATTTTCAGAGTGTGTTCTATCTCCATTCTTACGTGGATCCCTTTTTAATGGTTGTGGAGAGTTTTGATTCAGAACTTTTAATAGGCTCGTTTACATTTTGCAAATCTCTACCTTTGAAATAAAAATGCAGTGACCCACCCATCTGCAGACAATTAAGACCAGCAGCCAAGTAAAAAGGGTGGAGAACTTTTAATGGGTGTTTATAGATTGGAAGCACCGACCCCCTTTTAAATGAAAGAGGCCTAAGAAGAAATAGTAAGTGTTAAGGATAACCATGAAATTCATTTAACCCCCCAAGCAGAAGATCTGTTATCAAAGAATTGGCAGGAGCTTTGCCTTCCAACTTAAGGTTCTTAGCTCAAGTACTCAGCAAAAGTACCCAGAAAAGAAATATCTTATTTAGAAGTGTCTTGATTATAATTTCTTAGCTGCTTTAAGGTCAAAACACAAGCCCACAGGAAGACCAACAGTAAGGTATGTGATATAAAAACAAATATTTCCATAAAACCTTTGCCCTAGCAAAAAGAGAAATTCTTAGTAGGTTCAAGGTGGGAATTTAGGGAATAGTATTTTTTTACAGGAAATACTGGTTAGGCGTTTTATATAGGGGGTTCTGCATTTGTGAAAGGATAATTTGCTCTAAAATATGTGGGCAACCAGCCTAAATTCTCTAATTGAGTAGTTTGCTCATAACCCCAGGCCATTAGGTGAATGTAAACTGTTACAGGCTTAGTAAGAAAATAGTCCCATTAGGATTTTTGTATTTGTATGTGGTTGTGGGTTAGACTAACTGTTTCCAAAATCGTGGATTAATGAAAGGCTCTTTTTTCTGAGTTTGCAAATACCAGCTTTGAAATGCTCAAACTCAACTCAAAGCAAGGATTCTTTTTTTCTGCTGCTGCTGTTGTTGTTGTTGTGGTGTGTGTGTGTGTGTGTGTGTGTGTTTACAGTTAAAAAATTTTTACAAGTCTCAGCTATAAGTTACATTGTTAGTTATCTTGGGCAAATTAGAGATACTTAATTGACTGGTTGTTAATAAAGGAAAACACCCGTATTTTCATTGATACTGTCATTCAAATACATTGCTCATGTGCCAAAATTCTTCTCAATCACTGCCAAGAAACTTGACACACAGAAAATGGGTATGACTTTTCGAAATAAAGATCAGTACAGAAATTCAGGAAACGAGTCTGTCTATTTCATTTGGTACTTGTGCAGCCCATAAGCTCATATTTTTGTGAAAAAGAAGACAACTTTATGTGCTGCTTCTTGTGTCCAATCTTGGGCTCCCTTCTCCTAATTGATCTCTGCAGCTAAAGTCTATTTTCTTTCCTATTCGCCACGTCCTGATATCCTGCTATCATCATATTACCACATCATCATCACATTGTTTCTTACAAAGTGTAGTTTACTGGTATGTCCCAGAGCAGGGGAAGGAAGGAACCCCAAATAGACTGTGCTATTTCTTCAAATTAATAACTGTAAAAGCAAAAGAAACTGAGTCAGAGGAGGAAAATCTCTGACCAAAAATAGCAGATCAATGTAATAGACATATTCAAAATTAAGATAATTCATGAGTCTTTTGCCTGTCCCCATGTCCCTACTGAAATTGGCTCTACTACTAATAAGGTTGTGGGTGCTAATATTATATCAAATTTTCTTTTAAAAATTGAATTACACAAGTATTTTTCTTAGCAATGAAATAAATAACAAAATCACAGTTAGAGCCCAACACCAATCTTTTACGCCACCTGGGGCAGTCCTTGGCATTTTCATAAGCTGTTTAACTTTTTACTCTGTCAGATTTCCTTTTTTCCATGTTAAAATTTCCTATTTAAAAACATAACAGTATGGCAATAGCATAAATATATATTCGCCTAAATAAATTAGTTGAAAAATCAGAATAATATGATATGGAAGGAAATATATTTTAAAAATATATTTTAAGGAAGATACTGCAGCAGAATTGTTCTGAAATGACTTGTGAAACGTGAGAAATTAAACTCATATACACAGGACTATGTGGGGAAAAAATGGGATTTCAAGAGGACCTTGCTCTACTGTGAAATTATGTCTAAATTCCATGCCTTGAAAGACTGCACTACAGATTTCCAGAATAGTTCAATAGTTCTGAATAGCTTTCTTAAAAACTTTCTGTAAGATATAACAAAGAGATTGTATTTATTATCTTCTTTGGATTGAGATTGAAGCTATAATACTTGAATAACAAATTTTGGACAAGTTGAGAGATGAGATTTGCTCAAAGGACTGACAATAAAGGAAATACAAATGGATCCTGGGAACAACCGAATGAAGAAAAAGAATTTATCTTCGAAATTCTTCCCTTAATTCCTTCCTATCTAAAATAATAATACTATAGAAAGGAAAGACAGTGATTCGTCAGATTCTGTCACATACCACTTTTTTTTAGGATTTTTTTTTTTAAGTAATCTCTACTTAAACATGGGGCTTGAATTTACAACCCCAAGATTAAGAGTTGCACGCTCTGCTGACTGAGCCAGGCAGGCGCCCCTCACATACCACTTTACCAATATTTTTAATACCAGCATAACTATGAATTGTGTTAAAAGCAAAATGAAGATAGACGTTTTTGTGGAGAACAATCCCACTTGAAGTGACCAAAAGATACAGTAAAATGTCATTTATAGCGGAGACCTAACAGAGAAAGAAAAATCTGTAAGTATAAACATAAAATCAGAATCTACCTCCTCTGCTTCAAGAGGATTCTAGAGGACTTCTCAGAAGAGATGCAGGTAGAACTTTCTAAAAATATTTTATTTATTTATTTGACAGAGAGAGACACAGCGAGGGAGGGAACACAAGCAGGGGGAGCGGGAGAGGGAGAAGCAGGCTTCTCGCTGAGCAGGGAGCCGGATATGGGGACCTGAGCCCAAGACAGATGCTTAACGACTGAGCCACGCAGGCGCCCTAAGGTAGAATTTTTAAAGAATAAATGTCCCATCTCTCTTAGTTTCATCTGGCACATACAATACCTTTAATAAACATTTTTTAGACGAATGAGAAAGAAGAAAAGCAAGGCCGTTCTGACACAATATCTATTCTGCGAGAAAGAAAATACTCTGTCTAAATATTTGCTCTTTCGAGTTTACTAAAATATAGTTTAAAACAGGTTTCTGGTAGGTAACTGCTGCAGTTGGGTGAGAGGATTTCATTACAGCATTCTCTCTGTTTGGTAGATGTTTGATTTTTTTCCATCATCAACATTTAAAAAATGAAAAAGCGGGCTCCTTAAATTTTAGAGATCAGATACATTAGCATTTGCAAAATTCTTATTTAGTAGTCAAAACTTGGAGGTTATTGTGGAATTTCTTCTCTAGGGAAGATTGGGGGGGGGCGTGTGGATAACAATGTGGCCTGTGCTCAGCCTAGTGACAATGAGACAAGGAGGCAGAATGAGGCGGAAAGGGAAGCCAGAAGGGAGGGGCGGGGCCACCCTTTTAAGTATGGTGGCTATTTTAACATTACAAGACGGTTCTGACGCTTCACCACCTCATTAACCTACGTGTCATTCTGAAGTATTTTGCCATGCTCTGATGATTAGAGTCTCACTCGCTAACAACACAACATTTTAAATGCAAGCTCTTCCCTGGAGTCATGGTGAATTAATTTTCAATTAGTTTTCATTAACGAACTTCATGTTTATGGGTCTAATTGCCGTCCCGGCTTCCAGAAATTCAGCAAGCACTTTGGTGGGGTGGGAGAGGGACCGCTATGGAGTCAGGAATATCCGGGGTCCTTTCCACAATACCTTGCTTCAGTCATTGTCCAAGACAAACAAGCAAACAAAAATTAGGTCTAAATGGTAAATCAAACATGTACCAAGAGAACCCATGAATCTTTTCTGGAGTCTTCAGAGGTAAGATGTATTGCTATGCTGCATTTGAGGGTTTTTTTGTACCCTGAAACCAGGCTGAAGAAGGGAAAAGATCGGATGGGAGTAGAAAAAAAGCTCTGGGTGCTCTACTCTTTCTTTTGCCTTAGGTTCCTCTCGTGGACCAGGCTTATCCAGCTTGTCCAGATCCAGACAATATGAGGCCATACCAGCTGGCAAATAATTACAAATAAATGTAATGCAGGACAAACTACATAGTAAACTAATGTTCTTGGGTTGTTAATGAAGGAAGAGGAGCCTGGGTAACATGCCCACAATCCAAAATCGTAGCAGCTTCTCAGGAAAAGTGAGATGCTCTTGTGCCAAAAGACTTGTGCTCTTTCCATTTCCATTTTAAAAACCTGCAGCTGAGAGCCATGAGATACTCACCACCCACCGCCTGAGATTTTGTCGTTATAAAATTTAAGAAACATTTTTCTTCCTCGCGATTTTTCCATGAAAAGCTAATTTTGTTGAGAGTTTAATCCTTCACTGTTTGCTCATGGGGAGGCACATATTTTAAGGTACACGGTGATTTTAGAATTATAAAAAGGTATTTAATTCCATCTTGTTCCTCTGACTCAAAAATAAATAAAACTTGGAGCCCCTGGCTGGCTCAGTCAGTAGAACATGCCACTCTCAATCTCAGGGTTGTGAGTTCAAGCCCCACATTGGGTGTAGAAATTACTTAAAAAATAAAATCTTTAAAAACCAACAAATAGGGGCGCCTGGGTGGCTCAGTGGGTTGAGCCGCTGCCTTCCGCTCAGGTCATGATCTCAGGGTCCTGGGATCAAGTCCCGTATTGGGCTCTCTGCTCAGCAGGGAGACTGCTTCCTCCTCTCTCTCTGCCTGCCTCTCTGCCTGCTTGTGACCTCTCTCTGTCAAATAAATAAATAAAATCTTAAAAAAAAAAAAACCAACAAATAAATAAAGCTTGTTTCTTAGTTGATGGTGTTGATTCTTTCCTTCCCAAAGAAATGATTATTTCAGCTTGCTTTCAGTAGGTATATATTGAATGCTGATTTATTCATAATACTGAGATCTTCAAGAACATATCTTAAAAAAAGATAAAAGCAAAAAACCAGACGGTGGAGTCCTGTTCTGGTGAAGTCATAAAGTAGTTGAATGATGAAAGAGGAGCGTGAAACTATGGGACAGTGACAAAACAGATCAATAAGTACAAAACAATGCAGTAGAAATTATAAGGGGAAGTGCCCATGGCATGTAAAATAAAGCAAATTATCATGGCGGGGTTTTTTATTGTCTTTATTTCCTTTTTTCATCAGAAGCAGTTTCTCTGCATTGCTGATCATTTCTTGTAAAACTCAAGATTTCACATCTTCTCAAATGAGTGTATCAGGGCGTCTGGCAGGTTCAGTCAGCAGAACAAGCGATTCTTGAATTCGAGGTTGTAAGTTCGAGCACCACGTTGGGTGTAGAGATTACTTTAAAAAAATAAGATAAACTAAAACAAAATCTAAGAAATTAAAAATAAAAAAATAAATGAGTGGTATCTTCCAGACAGAAGCATTTCCTGGCATTCAGTTCTTTGCCTACGGAAAGGTATAAAAATAAAATTGGGGATCTTGCATGATGGTGTGCAGACTTCCACAAAAGTCTGAAGAAACTAGAAATGTGAAATTCTTAACTACATAAGTGACTTTTAAAGATCTGGAACTTCACAGTGCAAATTAGAATCCAATCTGTAAAAATAGAAAAAGAATGATCAATAATAAAACTGAAATCATGTGCAGGAATAAAACAAACCCTCAAAAGAAATAAGTGGCCCATTAGTTAATGTGATGAATTAAGGACAATTTGTCAAAGCATTTAGAGATGTTTCATCTTTAAGAAATACTGCCAAGACTATACTTTCAGGGATCATTTCTATAGTTTGTTACAAGAAATACTGCCTCACTGCTGACGAATTTCAGATCTGGAGTCTGATGCTGGTGTAGTAGAAAGAGCTTAGAGTTTACAGTTCTACAGACCGGAATTAATTCTATTTCTGATGTTAGGAACAGATGCTTGTGTGAGTTTCTTAACTTCTCTGAGCCTCGGTTTTATTATTGGTCAAGTACAAGTAGTAATAATGCCTACGTTGGAAGGATTTTTCTGAGGTTTCATTGGAATGATTCATATAAAAGGTTTTGCACATGGTAAGCACTCAAGAGAAAGGAACTATTGCTGTGATAGAGACTCAAGTAAACATTTGGAAGCCAGAAAGGCTCTAGGAGGATAAGGAGTTACCCTAAATGCTATCCCAGTGGAGAACATAAAATATCTTTATTGAAAACCACTTATAAATTGGGATACATTATCAATGAGAATGATGTGACTGTCATCAGTCAGACTTCCTGGTAATCAATTCATCGCACCGATGGCATGTCCTTGGTTTCCAAATATATCTCAACTTCTGGCACAAAACTCTAATATTTAATATTAATTTGCCTTCATAATTCCACAGAAATGCCAGATTACTGGGTTCTACCTATTGGATTCTACCTAACTCTCTACCTATCTACCTACCTACCTACCTGCCTAACTCTCCTACCTAAACTCTTCTGAGTTTAAAAATAAATAAATAAATAATATTGATGTCTTGTGTCTTCCTGTAAATAAAATATAAGTGGATCTATCGAGTGTGATTAAGTCAGTTGGGAAAATAAACTTCCCCATAGCCGTGTACCTGTTTTGTACATGCTCTAACATGGCAAATGTCAACTCCCTTTAAAGAACAACTGGGAAATTAGACTGTAAGTACATTTTCCTAAACTCAACATAATAATGCATTTTCTCACATGATCCATGTTTTCCCAAAACATTAAAGGACTTTTTAGGGAGTCTCTCATTTTAGTCATAATGTTCTTATAAGGTGGATGATTTTTATGACTTTCATTTTTTTAAGACATAACTATATCATCGTAGCTGGAAGTCAAACAGTATTACCATAAAAAGACAATGAGAGAGGGGCGCCTGGATGGCTCAGTAGGTTGGAGCCTCTCCCTTCGGCTCGGGTCATGATCCCGGGGTCCTGGGATCGGGCCCCACATCAGGCTCTCTGCTCCGTGGGGAGCCTGCTGCCTCCTATCTCTCTGCCTACTTGTAACCTCTCTCTCTGTCAAATAAGTAAATAAAATCTTAAAAAAAAAAAAAAAAGACAATGAGAGAGAATTGAGTAAAACTGCAATTCTGACTCTGCAAGATACCTTTAAAAAATAAATCATCTTACCTGGGGTAAAAGAACAGAATGTTCTTGCTCCCCATCTTAGCCTTGGAAAATGTTAACTATTTCACTTTTGTTTTTTGGGAAGAGTAAGACATGTACTACAGAGTTTCAAAATTTTTAAGGCTCAAAAGAATATGCTCCCCACACTGATCTCCAAATTAAACTTGGAGCGCAGATGATAAATTTAATATTACAATGATTTTACTGATGTATAGACGACAGGCAATGGATAGATCGAATTTACTTCTGACTTAATAATGTAGTATATATTATATTCTACATTGCATTTTATATTATACTAACAGTTAATAATGTAGCATATGAAATCAGACGTAAATTAAGAAATAGAACATAAGTTACTGCAAGTCGTTTGTGACTTTGAGTTTTGAAGAAAATATGTAACGTAAAAGTCTCTATTGTGCTTTAAAAAGACCATTAGGAAAAGTTATGAAAACCATTTCACTAAGAGTGCTATTTATATAAAGTCGAAGGAAAACTGAAGAAAATACTGGGAGCTTCTACCCAGCCAGACCCAAATTACCAGAATTCTTTGTCGTCATAGACAGAAATTACTTATGTTTCTGTAAATGGCCCGATGACACTACAGGACGAAAGTTCCTTTGGAAGCACAAAGCAATACAACTGTTAGACTTAGTCTTAATATCAAAGTCACCTTATTGTATCCGATTTCCTTGAAATGTATGATTCAGAATGAAAGGTTTTGTATGTGTGACAATTGTTCTGTTACCCAGAATATTAAATTAATCATAATATTTCACTCTCCTCAACTTCTTTAAAAAGAGTAGTTTCCTTTAAATTTCACATGGAACTTAGAGAACGTGAAGCAAGAAGGTAAGACGATCTTTACCTATACGGAGCTATGACCAAGACCTCCGTATCTCCTCATTCTTGACTGCATTATTACTAATATTGTCTTAGTATACTGAGCCACTTTATTCTTTTGTTGTTCCTAATTAATATAACTTATATTATCAGACAGTCAGATGTTTCTTAATAGATTTTGATTCCAAAAACACAATATCTTAAAAGCATACAAATACATTTCAAGTGACTAAAGCACAGCTATTAAGATATTTTCTACAAGGAAAAATACTTGAAGTAAACTCAAGTAATTGTGCCGAGATATCATAAGTGCACATTGGGCATTTATGGCACTCAGTTTTATAAGTTAACAATTTAATACAATTTACTGTTTTTTTTTTACATAATTTCTTCAGAGCTAGTTACCTCCCCTTTTTACACCCATTTTAATAATTATGCATTGTACCTGGTTTGAATAACTGCCTTAAAATGTCTCTCCCTGAATCTAATTTGGAAAGTAAATTATTAACACAGAACACTGTTGTAGAGGTTCCTACTGAAAATTTAGAAAAAGTGTTTTAGGCTTTTTGAAATTTAGAAAAAGTGTTGTAGGCTTTGCATTGAGTTTTTAAAAATGTTTCAAGCATACTATATTATTCCATTATTAACTTCAATTTTTTAATATTTATATGCATCAACATTGAAATATTTGTCTTGACAGACAGAAACCAAAGGAAGCAAGGAAATGCACAATTAAACCAGAAAGACACCGTGTCATCCAATACTCAGACACCACAAGGTATATTAAGGGAGCCATTAAAAGAGCATTCCATCGTGTTACAGTGACATATGGAAGGCTTCCAGAATTAGCAGAGTATTTTGCTGCCTGAAGGCTTGTATGGCCCTCTTACTAGTTGCTGGGAAGGGTGTTAGTTGTTTGTTTAGGGGTTTTGTTTGTTTGTTTGTTTGTTTGTTTGTTTTTTGCAGAGGGAACACTTAAAATGTCTTCTGTGTTTTGATAAGTGCTTTTGGGAGTTTATGAAGCATGAATCTCTTCCAGATATGTGATTCTGGTTTAAAAAAAAACACTCAGAAATCACATATTTTTGTTTGTTTGTTTTCTTCCCAGCTCTCGCCTCTGCTCCATGCCTAATCATTTCTCCGTGTTGATTGGAGTAGCCTCTCCGCTCTCTTCCTCTCAGCCAACTTGCATTTAAAAAAAAAAAAAAAGAGAGATGTTTTTTAAGTAGATTAGGGAAGCCATAAACCTGTTTCATTCTGATATGGGTTGCTCGTGCCTGATCTAATAGGTTGTGAGTCCCCCTTGACCTTTCATGGATGCAGCCATCCCCAGTTTTGTAGAAGACCCACGGGGTTAGCTCTGCCTTAGCACATCCTTGACACCCACGATGTCACTAGAGTTCCTGTCTCTTAACTTCAGCTTTATAAAATATTCAGTTTATGCCCTAGAATGTGTTCACTATATAAATCAGATTTCAGTATGTTTCCAAAATATGGAATGTGTTTCTAAACCATCAGGAAGAACACAGAATCTCATCTCAAGCTTTACATAGTCAGGTCACTGTGTGGCACTGACTATTTTCAAAATGAAATGAAGGTTTTTACAGTCATATCAACTCAGCCTCACTGTCCATGTGTACACTTTCTAAATATGAATTAGGATACTCTGAAGCTTCAATAAACTGGGGTGGGGACTCTTCTTCCAAACCTCCACCACTGCCATCTGCGTCTAAAGCATTTATTGGCTATTTGTTCTACCAGATATCAGATTTCTTTCCAAGGGTGTTCTTTTTAGATTTTTGGAGGAGAAGGCAGTGATACTTAGCTCGATGCCCCTGACTTACCCCCAAAGGGGTCAAAGGCCAGGACATATTTTGAGGTCAATTACTCTGTCTCTGATTTAGAGGGACCCTAGTTGCGCAATCTTCAAGGCACAAATGGTAAAAGGGTTTTCCTGCGCCCAAAGTCACTGACACCACACAGTGAGAGATCCCAGCCCTGCTGAATTCCTTCCTCACATGGTGTAGCGAGACAAAGCACAGACACAAGATCACCAGGCAGAGGAGAGCAGCGTGTTGTTCGCTGCCTTCAGCTGACTTTCTCCTTCTGGAGCCAAGGGGGAAGACTCAGTCGTAACATGCTTAAGAACACAGGCACTGAGTTTAGGTAGTCTGGGTTCAAATTTCACACATTGCCAGCTGTATGATTCTGAGCAAGTTAATTAAGCTTAACTTTCTGCTCCATAAACTAGAGTTAATGACCGTATCCACTTCATAGAGCTTTAGTGCCATAATGTGAGTCAAGCGCCTAGCGTGTGGGTAGCACCAAGTAAATGTTGGTTATTATTATTTCATTCATTCATTTAACAAATACTGAATACCTACGGCAAAGCATTTTATGGATGGAGAACTGTGGCACAAAAATCTTGGGCAGTTATCCAAAGTTATTGTTGAAATAACAGTGGGACACAGATTGTCCTAATGTCTGTTTTTATCTCACCAGGCTAAGCTGCCTCTCTTAATGGGATATTAAAAACCCAACCTAGATTTGGGAAACAGTCAGAAACTTCTCTAAAAATGAAACATTTTAATGAAAAACTTATTTCTTATTTTGGTTTTGGGCAGGGTGTAATGATTTCAAACATGTCTGTGGGGTTATCGTGAGCAGAACAAAATAAGCTGGGGTATGAAAGCAGCCCATTAAAAAATGCCAACAGATTCTTTGGCTATACAAAAATCCTTCTCACTGCTTTGCCTGTATCTTGCAATTCTAGAAAATATGCCTTGTTGTGAAGAAAGGACCAAGATTTTTATTTCTTTAATTGTATATATTGTCTTTATTTTTTCATATAGTGAGATTCTTACAAATTTTAATCAGTACTATTTATAATATACAAATTATCAATAAGAATCTTGCCATTTACAACGACGTGCTTGGAACTAGAGCAAAACAAGTGCTCTTGTTTGCTAAGCAAAACAAGTCAATCAGAGGAAGACAATTATCATATGATCTCACTGATGTGAGGAATTTGAGAAACAAGACAGAGGATCATAGGGGAAGGGAGGGAAAAATGAAACAAGATGAACCAGAGAGGAAGACAAACCATAAGAGACTCTTAGGCATAGGGAACAAACTAAGGGTTGCTGGAGCGGCAGGGAGTGGGGGATGGGGTAATTGGATGATGGACCTTAAGGAGGGATTGTGATATAATGAGCACCGGGTGTTATATAAGACTGATGACTCACAGACCTATACCTCTGAAACAAGTAATACATTATATGTTAATTAATTAAATTAAATAAATAAAGGAAAATAATCAATAAGGACAAACAGTGGGTGAGAGGCAGAAAAAGAAAGTGTCCTGTGTGGGTGCCTGTGTGGCTCAGTGGGTTAAATAAAGCCTCTGCCTTTGGCTCAGGTCATGATCCCAGGGTCCTGGGATTGACCCCGCATCGGGCTCTCTGCTCAGCAGGGAGCCTGCTTCCTCTTCTCTCTCTGCCTGCCTTTCTGCCTACTTGTGATCTCACTTTCTGTCAAATAAATAAATAAAATCTTAAAAAAGTAAATTTAAAAAAGAAAAAGAAAAAGAAAGTGTCCTGTGAACTGATTTTCCCAAGTGAATGCTTACTCCCAGAGATTGCCTAATAAAATGAAGTTATTATACTAAATACATTAACTCACCTCCACCCTACCAAATGCCAATTTTAGATTCCCTATGGAAGAAATATGACTTAAACCTTTAATTTTCATATCACTACTACTGAATTGAAAATTTGGGGCTCTGTAAATTTGTAATACTGTATAAAATGTAATACTGGATAAAAGACTATAAAATGAAATCAAATCAGATTAAAGTTCTTCACATATTCTAGTAGGAGACTAAACATATGATACTTTGGTTGTTTCTGCACAACAATGCAAAAATATATTTATGTTAAAGAGTAATAAAATCAGGGGCACCTTGCTGGCTCAATCAGTGAAGCATGAGACTTCTGATCTTGAGGTTGTAAGTTTGAGTCCCACATTAGGTGCAGAGATTACTTAAAAATAAAATTAAAAAAAAAAAAAAAAAAGTGTTGGGGGAATCTGAGGGGCTTAGTCGGTTGGGCATCCAGCTCTTGATTTCAGCTCTGGTCATGGTCTCAGGGTCGTGAGATTGAGCCCTATTGCACGCTCCATACTCAGTGAGGAGTCTGCTCAAGATTCTTTCCCCTCCCCCTTCTTCCTCCTCCTCTGCTCCTTCCCTGCTCCCCTGCTCCCTCTCTCTCTAAAATAAATAAATAAATAAATCTTTTTTTTTTTTAAAGTGATAAAATCAATAACCAGTTAATGTAGTCACTAAAACACTTCAAGGCCAATCCAGCAATGAGAATTGTTTCCTGCTGAAAGCATAGAAAGTAATTACCTTAAGACTATCCAAATAATTTAACCAAATTTAATTAATGCTCTCTAGGTGGATTTTCCAAACATCTCCAACTAGAATGCTGAGGTTTGATGAGATAGGGTAGACGCACATTTCATGATATGAAGATTTCAAAGTGTTAAGCTTGATTTTTCTTAAAGCCCTCTAATCGAAAACTATACCAAAATTAATATGAAAATAAATTTTGAAACAGCCAGGGGTCAAAATGTATATTTTGTACGACAGCAGTTCTAGTGCTGTATAGAGACCTCTTCATAGCTTCGGTTCCATGATTGTGTGTTTCTGGTACGGAAAATGTATTATAAGAAAAACAAGATATTCTCGGTCTGTGTAAGTGCATTTAAAATGTGTTCTTGATAGATACCTTGAGATATACTTTGATATACCTTGATATTGAAAAGGTGAGAATAAATGTTTTTGCAAATGACAAGACTTTTTACATGAAACTAGCATTGACAGTGCCATTTACAGTAGCAGTTAGTCTTTTGATCCATGTAATCCTGGAGTATCTGTGGCAAATGGCACTGGTCAGTTTGGGGTCACACCGCAGCACAGCTCTGAGCTTAGTATTCACGTTTATGTTCCCTCTCCCCTGGTACAATAGCAATTTTGAAACCGATCAAAGTAAGATTCCTCCTTCCTAAAGAGGAGTTGGGATGAATCCATCCATTCATTGCACACATTTTTACAGAGTGCCTATTATATGCCAGCTAGGGACCCATGCAAGAGAAAACTTCATGGTCCCTGCTCTCACCTAGCTTAGACCCTAGTGGAGGAGTCAGGCCTTTAACAAATAATCACACAAATAAGTGTATAATTTAAAGGTGATAAGTGTTACAAAAGAAAACTGTAGGTACCTTGAGCTAGAAGAGAAAGACTCTAATTTATAATTTGGGAGATCAGGGAAAGCCTCTCTGCTTAGCAGCTGCCATCTCTCTACCTGGACCAAAGCCAGCTTGAAAATAAAGCCAATATACAAGAGAGGGAAGAACCAGGTTAATCACAGTGAAATGAAGCCTTGGTGGGATTTTAAATTACGGAATAAACCAATGCCTGATCCATCCAATTTGGGTTTTTGTTAATGGCTACCAAAAGCATTCTGCTACAGGCGAAGAGAATTCTTGGCAGAGAAAATAGCCTACATGAAAACCCTAATGCTGGAAAGAAGGTGATACAATGTTAGATACTTCTTACTTCCAGCACAGATCCATTCCTTCCCCCTTAATGACACACATCTATGCTTACACTGTTTTCTCTGCCTCCGGTGCTTTTCACACCTATAATCTGCCTACCTATCAAATCCTACCCATCCTTCAAAATTGTGTTTAAGTACCCCCTCCTTCTCCACTAGGTCTCTAACCATTTTTACTCAAAAGAATTTACCCTTTCTTCTTCCTAATCATAGCCAACTTTTTCCAGTTTCAACTTCAGCATCTGCTGTATCACTCAACCTCCCTCTCAACCTGTTCTCTAATGCACTTGTGCAAGGACATGCCTTCGCCCAGCATATTTCATACTTCCTAGATCTGGAATGAACTTCCTCTTACACCATCTATTGAAATCTCACATATCCTTCAGTCATCTCTAATGCCACCTTCCTTGGAAAGCTTTCGCTAATTGTCTCATAGAACATAAACATTATCTATTTCTCTTACTAGGCTGTCCTTCCTTGAAGAGAGGGACCACTTTTTATTAACTTTGAGTTCCAAATGCATACATTCCTGCAACAGAGTAGACACTAAAGAAAAATTCTTATTGAATGAATAAGTGACCGAAAAGATGGATGGAAGAAGAGATGGAAAGATTCTTTTAAATATATACTTTTATATGTATGGAAGTTCTTAGAAAAAGGAACCTCTAGTTTTTTAATCCTGTTAGTACATAGAATACACATATAGAAACTAAATATAAATATTTTTTAAAGATTTTATTTATTGGGGCACCGGGTGGCTCAGTGGATTTAAGCCTCTGCCTTCAGCTTAGGTCGATTTCAGGATTCTGGGATCTAGTGCCACATCAGGCTCTCTGCTCAGCAGGGAGCCTGCTTCCACCTCTCTCTGCCTAATTGTGATCTCTGTCTGTCAAATAAACAATAAATAAAATCTTTTAAAAAAGAAGATTTTATTTATTTATTTGACAGAGACACAGCGAGAGAGGGAACAGAGGCAGGGGGAATGGGAGAGGAAGAAGCAGACTTCCCGTCGAGGAGGGAGACCGATGTGAGGCACTATCCTAGAACCCTGGGATCATGACCAGAGCCAAAGGCAGACACTTAATGACTGAGCCACCCAGGAGCCCCTAAATACAAATATTTTTGAATGAAAAAAAAATGAGATGATAGAATTTAAAATAATGAGAAGTATGGGAATTTAAGCAAATGTTTGATTTCTTCCTTTCTTCCTTTTTTCTTTCTTTCTTTTCTTTTTTAGTTTTGTTTAACTAGAAGCTATATAAAGTCATTTAGCCACATTTCCTTTAATACCAAAAATTAAGCACATTCTTTGCTTATGACATAAATCATCAGAGACATTACTAAAGCCACTGATGTACAAGGATAGGGAGCTAATAGAAACCAGAAGTGTTGTTCATGTGGTTAAGCACTAAATTTTGGTGAATTGCATTTAAATAGCAAATAGCCTCAGCTGTAAATACTGGACTGAAAGAACTAAAGACCCATGCTTAATTCTTTTTATGAAATGTTCTCTTGAATTGGCAAATAGAATTTCACAGTGAGAATGTCTTTCAGTGGATCACACTAGAAACTTAATTGTTTTGTCATCCTCTTTAAAGTAAGTACCTCAAAATTTCAAGTTAGTTTAAGGTTTTGGTACCACTCACACAGTATTTGGTGAGAATATAATTGATACAGATTTTTTGAATGACAATTTGACATTATCTACCAAAATATGCATAACCTTTGACCCATTGAATCTTGTAGGACTGCGTACCAAATTAAAAAAAAAAAACTCACACTAGAATACAAAGAAATGTGAGTTTTTTAACTATAATCATAGCTTATTTTATTATACTTTGCTTTATTGCATTGAGCAGATATTGTGTTTTTTTACAAATTGAAGTTTGGGCACCCCCGTAGGTTGCACAAGTCTATCAGGGTCATTTTTCCAACAGCATTTGCTCACTTCATATCTTTGTGTTCCATTTTGGTAATTCTCACAATATCTTTAACTTTTTCATTATTATTACATTGATTATAGTGACCTGTGATCAGGGATCCTTGATGTTACTATTGCAAATGCTTTGGAATAAGCCACACCCGTAGAAGACAGCGAACCAAATCAATAAATGTTTTGTGTATTTAACTGCTTCACCAGCCCACCATTCCTCACTCTCTCTCTCCCTCTCCTCAGGCCTTCTTATTTCCTGAGTCACAACAATACTGAAATTAAACCAATTAATAACCCTACAGTGGCCTTTAAGTGTCCGAGTGAAAAGAAGAGTCACACATCTCTCACTTTAAATCAAAAGCTAGAAATGATTAAGCTTAGAGAGGAAGGCATGTCCAAAAGCTAAGATGGGCTGAAAACCTCTTGTACTGGTTAGCCAAGCTGTGAATGTAAAGGACAAGTTGTTGAAGGAAATTAGAAGTGCTTCTCCAGTGAACACATGAATGACAAAGAGAAACAACTTTATTGCTGATATGGACAAAGTCCGAGTGGTCTGGACAAAAGATCAAACCAGCCACAACCTTCCCTTAAGTCAAAGCCTAATCCACAGCAAGGTCCTAACTTTCTTCAAGTCTCTGAAGCTTGGGAGAGATGAGGAGGCTGCAGGAGAATTAGAAGCTAGCAGCATTGGTTCATGAGGTTTAAGGGAAAAAAAACATCTCCACAGCATAAAAATGCAAGGGAAGCAGCAAATGCTGATGTAGAAGCTGCAGCAAGTTCTCCAGAAGGATCCAGCTCAGATCATCCATGAAAGTGGCCACACTACACAGCAGATGTCCAAAGTAGATGAAACAGCCTTCTGCTGGAAGAAGATCCCATCTAGAACTTTCATAGCTAGAGAGGAGAAGTCAACCCCTGGCTTAAAAGCTTCAAAGGACAGGCTGACTCTATTGTTAGGGGCTAAAGCAGCTGGTGACTTGAAATTGAAGCCAATGCTCATTTACCATTCTGAAAATCCTAGAGCTCTTAAGAATTATGCTCAATTTACTCTGCCTGTGCTCTAATGGGACGGCAAAGCCTGTGGATGACAACACATCTCTTCATCAATGTGGTTTACTGATTATTTTAAGCCCACTGCTGAGACCTACTGTTCAGAGACAAAGACTCCTTTCAAAATGTGACTGCACATTGGCAATGCACCTGGTCACCCAAGAGCTCTGATGGAGATGTACAATGAGATGAATGTTTTCATGCCAGCTAACACAGCATCCCTTCTGCAGCCCATGGATCAAGGAGTCATTTTGACTTTCAAGTCTTATTATTTAAGAAATACATTTCATAGGCTAGCGCTGCCACAGACAGTGATTCCTCTGATGAATCTGGGCAAAGTAAATTGAAAACCTTCTGGAAAGGATCCATCATTCTAGATGCCATTAAGAACATTTATGATTCATGGGAAGAGGCCAAAATAGCAATATTAACAGGAGTTTGGAAGAAGTGATTCCAACCTTCATGAGTGAATTTGAAGAGATCAAGACTTCAGTGGAGGAAGTAACTGCAGATGTGGTAGAAATAACAAGAAAACTAGAATGAGAAGTGGAGCCTAGGGGCTCAGTGGGTTAAGCCTTTGCCTTCGGCTCAGGTCATGATCCCAGGCTCCTGGGACTGAACCCCATGTAGATCTCCCTGCTGAGTAAGGAGTCTGCTTCTTCCTCTGCCTCTACCACAACTCCCTGCTCATGCATTCTAAAATAAATAATTAAAATCTTAAAAAAAAAAAAATAGAGCCTAGGGGCACCCGATTGACTCAGTCCGTAGAGCATGTGACTCTTGATCTCAGGTTTGTAAGTTCAAGTACCATGTTGAGTGTAAAGATTCCTTAAAAACAAAATCTTAAGAAGAAAAAGGGGAGCCTGCAGATGTGACTGAATCATTACAATCTCATGATAAAACATGAGCAGATGGGGAATTGCTTCTTATAGATAAGGAAAGGAAGTGGTTTCTTGAGATGGAAACTACTTCTGGTAAAGATGCTGTGAAGACCGTGGAAATAACAACAAAAGATTTAGAATATTACCTGAATTGTTAATTACCTAAACTAGTTGATAAAGCAGCAGTGGCATTTGAGAGGATTGACTGAAATTTTGAAAGAAATTCTACCGGGGGCAAAAATGCTATGAGACAGCATTGCAGTCTATGGAGAAATTATTCATGAAAGGAAGTGTCAATTGATGGAGTAAACCTCACTGGGTCTTATTCTTTGTTATTGTCACAGCCACCCCAGATTTCAGCAGCCACCACCCTGATCAGGTAGCAGCCATCAACAGTGAGACAAACTATCCCACCTGTGAAAATACTACAGTTCACTGAAAGTTCACCGGACAGTATTTTTTTAAAAATGTATTTATTTTTATGAGAGAGAGCATGCGTGTCAGTGGTGGGGGGGAGCAGAGGGCAGGGGAGGGAGAGAGAGAAGCAGACTCCCCACTGAGGGCAGCCCGGACTCAGGGTTCAATCTCACGATCCTGAGATCATGACTTGAGCTGAAATGAAGAGTCAGACACAACCAACTGTGCCACCCAGGTACCCTTGTTAGCACTTTTTAATATAAAATATTTTTGATTGAGATGCCTGGGTGGCTCAGTTGGTTAAGTGTCTGACTCTTCATTTCAGCTCAGGTCATGATCTCAGGGTTGTGAGATTTGAACCCTGAGCCCAGTTCCATACTCAGCAGGGAGTCTGCTTCTCCCTCACCCTCCTCCAAACTCTGCTTCTCGTAGCCTCACCCCCCAACATCCCCACCCCACTCATGTGTTTAGTGATCTCTCTGTTAAATAAAAAAATAAATAAAATCTTTTTAAAAAATAAAAAGCATTTTATTTAAGGTACATACATTATTTTTTAGACATAGACTATTGCCTACTTAATAGACTACAATATGGTATAAAGATAACTTTCATATACACTGCAAAACTAAAAAGTTCATTTCACTCTATTGCAATATTCCCTCTACGGCAGTGGTCTGGAACTGAACCCACAATATCTTTAAGGTATGCTTGTGTCACCTAGGGTTCCACTTCTGCTTAGGATCTAGAAAGCTTTAAGAGAGCATTGTTCCCATATCCAGGATCTATAAAGAACTCAACACACACAAAACATGTAATCATATCAAAAAATGGGCAGAAGATATGAACAGACACTTCTCCAATGAAGACATACAAATGGCTATCAGACACATGAAAAAAATGTTCGTCATCACTAGCCATCAGGGAAATTCAAATTAAAACCACATTGAGATACCACCTTACACCAGTTAGAATGGCCAAACTGTGGAAAGAACCAAGATGCCCTTCAACAGATGAATGGATAAGGAAGATGTGGTCCGTATACACTATGGAGTATTATGCCTCCATTAGAAAGGATAAATACCCAACTTTTGTAGCACATGGACGGCACTGGAAGAGATTATGCTGAGTGAAATAAGTCAAGCAGAGAGAGTCAATTATCATATGGTTTCACTTATTTGTGGAGCATAACAAATAGCATGGAGGACATGAGGAGTTAGAGAGGAGAAGGGAGTTGGGGGAGATTGGAAGAGGAGGTGAACCATGAGAGACTATGGACTCTGAAAAACAACCTGAGTGTTTTGAAGGGGCGGAGGGTGGGAGGTTGGGGGAACCAGGTGGTGGGTATTAAGGAGGGCACGTATTGCATGGAGCACTGGCTGTGGTGTGCAAAAACAATGAATACTGTTACGCTGAAAAGAAACAAAACAAAAAGAGAGAGAACATTGTTCCCATCCTAATAACAAGAAAGCCAGATAATCTACAAAGTCGTAATTTTTCTTGAATCCATTAGAGACCTGAGTTTGCAAGACAACTAAATGATATAAATTCCACAGAGTGACAAACTCCTCCAAGAACAAAGGGAATGTGTGAATTGTTTGAGTCACAGCATGCTAGCAAGGACTGGCCACCGTTAAGGTAGATAAGGAGAAAATAGCTACAAGTTTAAGAAATTCTTAATGGCTGAATGTAGGCTATTGTATCTGTTTAGGAAAAAATGGGAATCACAGACTTCTGCAAGGAACAATTGCATTTATTCCTGAGCTGTTATCCACCAGATGATCACATGAAACATTAGAGGAAGAGAGAGGAATAAGAGAGAGTCCCCTTTGGGGGCTCAGGCTTATAGTAATGATCAGTTTCCCCTGGGAGAGAGGTAGGAAACACAGCCCACTTCCCGCAAACCTTCTTTCATAGAAAGCAAAAGCTTTGAGCAGCTCAGGGGCAGGAAGAGAGTAGTAAAGCCTCCCATTGAGGGACCCAGGCAAAAAGCCACTTCTTCTGCTATGGAAAGAGTAGAGACAAAAGCCCCTGGTCCCAGGGGAGAGCTAAAAGAAGGTACTGGGCCTGCGGTCCCGCTGTACTACAAAGCAGGGGTCCTGGGCAGATAGGGAAGAAACAGGACGCTTTCATCTGTTCAAGACTCAGTACAGATGTTCTTGGGATGCCTTCCTAATTTGCACACTTTTTAAAGAATTAACTTACTTAAATCACAAAAATTGTCTCTTCCATTAAGGGTCATTTTTCTCTACATGAAGGAACCAGATAGTGGTGGAAATTTTTGCAAATAGTCAGAAACAGCTGGCAAGTGATTCCCCCAAACCAAGCTTGGAAGGATATATTCTCTTCCTTTTCAAAGAGGACCTTAGCGGATCACTTAGCAAACCATAACAGTGATTATGTTTTAAGGTTGAGAGGAATAATGTCTAGTAAGCACTCTTTCCAAAGGAAAGGCAGCTTTGTGGAAGGCAGCTTGAGGTTGGAAAAATGAGTTTTGGTAGCTCCCAGGCCTCTAACTGTGGGACCACGCACATCACTTTCCTCATTTCCAAAACAGGAGGGAAGGGAAAATAATGCTGACTCTTCCAGTTGCCTGTGAAAATCAAAGAAGCTCAGTATGAAAACAACTGGTCCTTTGCTTGGCATATGAAAGATACATGCTTCAAATGTTCAGGGCTCTCTCTCCTCACCCTACCAACATCCCTTTGCTGGATATTTTGATTTATGAATTTAGCCACTGTTTGCAGATCTTCTTCCCATATACCACTCTCAGACTAAGATACTGATACAAAAAAACGAATTCTTTGTTCCCTGGCTGGCCTGCGAATTTTTCCGTTTCTTACCTTTTTTCCCTTCTTCCTCAATGCTCCAAGACATTGTCTCAGCCTTGCTTCAGCTCCCATCGTGACTGTGTGTGTGTTTACTGATGCTGTTTTTTAATCTTATTATAATAATTACCATTAAGCTGAAGTCATTTCTCTGTCCCAGTGAATAAATGACATGTGGGAATATTTCTAGGCAACAAATTGTTCTTTACTTAGGCATTTTTACATCCCAATTCTTGATCAATCCATCTTCCTTCTTAAAACAATTACTGTGTTCAAGCTAGAAGAGAAGTTAGAGGACCATAGCTCATCCTCCAAGAAGGGACAATCAGCATGTTAGTGGCAGGGCTAAGCTTGAAACCCAGGACTCCTGCCTGCCTCACCCTGTTATTATAAAGCAGACTTGCAAAGTAGGTTTTTTTTTTTTAAGATTTTACTTATTTATTTTTGAGAAAGAAAGAGAGAGAGACAAGCAGACTTCCCACTGAGCAGGGAGCCTGATATGGGGCTCAACCCAGGACCCTGGGATCATGACCTGAACCAAAGGCAGATGCTTAACCTACTGAGCTACCCAGCTGTTCCTCAGCTATGTGGATTTTAAAAAGCAAGTAACTGTACTCATCTCTATATCATAATTAAAGAGCTCTAAAATACTGGACAATGCCATAGTGAAGACTTTTTTTTTTTTTAATTTTAAGTAAGTTCCATGCCCAGTGTAGTGCCCAATGTGGGGCTTAAACTTACAACCCTGAGATCAAGACCTGAGCCAAGATCAAGAGTTGGACACTTAACCAACTGCACCACCCAGGCACCCTGTCACAGTGAAGGATTTCATGGGAGAAAGCCCTTCAAGACCTCGGAAGAAAAGAAGCTGTATGAATCCAAATTTATAACAGCAGTCATTATTATTATTACTCTTATTCAAACAATTGAATTTAGTTAATTTTCTTTTTCTTTTTTGTTTTAAGATTTTATTTATGTATTTGACACGAGAGAGACAGCAAGAGAGGGAACACAAGCCAGAGGAGAGGGAGAAGGAGAAGCAGGCTTCACCACAAGCAGTGAGTCTGACGGTGGGCTCAATCCCAGGATGCTGGAATCATGACTTGAGCCAAAGGCAGACACTTTACCGACTGAGCCACCCGGTGTCCCTCATTATTTTTTTTTAATGTATTTATTTAGGGATGCCTTGCTGGCTCAGTCAGTAAAGTGTCTGCCTCTGGCTCAAGTCATGATCCTAGGGTTCGGGGATTGAGTCTCGCATCTAGTTCCCTGCACAGCAGGAAGTCTGTTTCCCCCTCTCCCTCTGCCTGCCACCCCCCGCCTGTACTTGTTCTCTCTCTCTCTCTCTCTCTCTCCCCCTCTGACAAATAAATGAATGAAGTCTTTATGAAAAATGTATTTATTTATTTTGGGAGACAGAGCACACTCAATCGTGTGCAAGCAGAGGGAGAGGCAGAGGATGGGGAAGAGAGAGAATCTCAAGCAGACTCCCTGCTGATCATGGCGCCCAACGGGGCTCTATCTCAAGACCCTGAGATCACAGCCTGAAGGGAAGTCAACAATCAGTTGCCCAACTGACCGAGCTACCCAAAAGTTCCATGTTTTAGTTAATTTTAATATTGTACTCTGGTAGATTAAAAATAACCTCATATTTTTTTCTACCCCTACCCTAGAATCTGGGCTGACCTCAGTAACCTGTATGACCTATAAAATACAGCAGAAGTGAGGTCGTGGGACTTCTGAAGCTAAGTAAAAGGAGTCTTGCAGCTTCTGCCTGGATTTCTTGGAATTCTCTCTCTGAACACCATGAGGTGTTATGTAAAAGTTCCCAAACGTACAACTTAACAACAGAATAACCCAATTCGAAAATGGGCAGAGGATTTGAATAAACATTTCTACAAATAAAACATACAGATGTCCCATAAGCATCAAAAGATACTCAGTATCACCAGTCATTAGGAAAATACACAGCAAAACCATCATAAGATACCATTTCATGCCCATTAGGATGACTTTAAATTTTTTTAAGAAACAGAAAACAAAATCTGTTGCTAAAGCTGTGCAGATTGGAACACTCACGCATGAGTGCAGCCGCTATGGAACACAGTTTGGCTCCTCAAAAGGCTAAGTAAAGAATGACCACACCATCCAGTAATTCTACTCCTACATATATACCCAGAGGTATTGAAAGCATTGCTTGGGGTAAATGAAAAAAATTTGGAATTAGACAGATGATTGTACTACACTGAGAATTGACTTCATGCCACTGGACTAAAGCTTGAACATGGTTAAAATGGTAAATTGTATGTTGTGGACATTTCACCACAAGGAAAGAATGGCAACTTATGCCATATATTAAAAAAAAAAAAAAAAAAGGAGGAGGAAGAGGAGAAGCAGAAGAGAAAGAAGATCATCCTAGTCCTAATACCATGAGACCATCACTGGAGAGGCCACGTGTAGGTACTCTGGTAACAGACCAAGATGGTCCCAACCTTCCAACCATCCTGCAGGAACCAAACATGTGAGTGAAGCTGTCTTAGGCCCTCCAGAGCAGCCTAACCTCCAGCTTATTACCTCCGAGTGACCTCAGGCTGTCTCACTGGGAACTGAGGAATCACCCATCTGAGCCCTGCTCCTTTTTTTTAAATTAACATATAATGTGTTATTTGTTTCAGGGGTACAGGTCTGTGATTTATCAGTCTTAAAAAATTCACAGCACTCACCATAGCACATACCCTTCGCAATGTCCTTCACCCAGCTACCCCATCCCTCCCATTCCCCTCCACTCCAGCAACCCTCAGGTTTTTTCCAGAAATTTAGTCTCTTCTGTTTTGTCCCCCTCTCTGGTTTCATCTTGTCTCATTTTTCCCTCCCTTTCTCTATGATCCTCTGTCTTGTTTCTCAAATTCTTCATATCAGTGGGATCCTCTGATAATTGTCTTTCTCTGATTGACTTATTTCACTTAGCATAATACCCTCTAGTTCCATCTAGGTCATTGCAGATGGCATGATTTCATTTTTGATGGCTGCATAGTATTTGTGTGTGTGTGTGTGTGTGTGTGTGTGTGTGTGTGTGTGACATCTTCTTTATCCATTCATCTGTTGATGGACATCTAAGCTCTTTTCTATTGTTTGGCTATTGTGGACATTGCTGCTATAAACATTGGGGTGCACGTGCCCCTTTGGATCATGACCTTTGTATCTTTGGGATAAATACCCAGTGGAACAATTCCTGGTTTGTGGGGTACTGAGTCCTGCTCCTTAAAAGTAGAGACATGTTTTAGGATCCCAGGTTTCAGAATAATCTGCCACACAGCAATAGACACTGGAACATAATCCTTCTACTATCTATAAGAGGGTTGACCTGATAGTTCCTAAGTTGGAAATAAGAGAGTATCAGTAAAAAACACCACTCAGTCAAGTTTTAGGAATTTTGGACAAGTGTTTGGATGGTGGTCCAACACAGGTCCCCCTCACCTAGGACAGATGTAACAGCGATCTGCCTTAAACATTGTATCCTAGGTTGCTAGTAAACACCCTTTACAGACAAAAGCCAATTCAGTCATGAACTAAAAAGTTTACAGACCACATTTGGTTTTCCTTCAAAATGAAAGTCCTACAGGAGGAATTATAAAAAGTAAGAAACTATAAGATTATTCCTTTTACTAAAACAACAATGAGGAAAGTGATAGTTTTTCTCCACAAAAATATTACTATTTGGTAATATTTCAGAACTGTAAAAGCTGCTTTCAATCTTTTGTCCTAAAAATGGAAGCTGTTCCCCAATGCGCCAGTGAAGAGGAGGGTCTCTCTTTGAGGCAAATATGAATACTACTAATCGTATATGATGAACAGTATGTTATAACAGATGAGAAGAGATGAGATGAGAAGAGACCTGAGTTCTTTACTCACTTCCACCCACCATGTCATGTGGACAAGACACATGACCTCTCTGGAAGTCAATTCCCTTAACCACAAAAAGGGAATATTTTGGTTGCACACCAGAATTAGCAGCCTAAGATATGATCCTTAAAATCCTGATACCCAGGCTGCATCCCAGGCCAATTACATCAGAATCTCTGTGAGTTAGATTCAGTCCTCAGGACTTTTTAAAAACTTGCAATATTTTCCACTACAAAGTCAAGATTGGGAACCATTGGGATGGAGGACTGAAGCATAGAGAAATTTTTTAAATGTCCATCCAGCTATAAAAGTTGTATCACCCAGCAATTTTATCACCACACTGGAAGAAGGCAGCCTTCTTTTTTTTTTTTCTTTTTAAAGATTTTATGCTTAGGTAATTTCTATACCCAGTGTGGGGTTCGAACTCACAACCCTGAGATCAAGAATCACACACTCCTCTGACTAAGCCAGCCGGTTGCCCCAGCAGTCTTGTTTTCATGGCTAGTGCAGCATGGCTTTGGTCCCACAGCACATCTGTAGTGTGTAGCAACTGCAAAGCATTGCAGGCTGGGTAACTGACCAGTGTGTTTGCACCTTGCCCATCTGCCAGTCCTCACAAGCTGACAGAATGTCTTCCTTTCATCATTTTCCTAAGGAAGAGATTTAAGTATACCCTGGCAGAAGATGAAATGAAGATCCACATGTAGCAGTTCTATAAGATTGATGGCAAGGTCCAAACAGATATAACCAACCCTACAGGTTCATGGATGATGGCAGCACTGACAATACTATGGAGAATTTCCACCTAATCCATGACACAGTGGGTGACCAAGTACTGGCTATGCAAAATGAGAAAAATCTTCATGAGGAAAAGGAATCCCTCTTCTGATGACCCACAATTCTTACACCAGCCACTACCCTGGTTCCCTCGTCAAGGGGAACAACACCATTCGGACTGATTTGGGAGACTGGTAAGATGACCAGCTTCATCAAGTCTGACACTGGTAAACTTTGTATGTGACTGGAGGTGCTAACCTTGGGAAGAATTGGTGTGGCCACTAATAAAGAGAGACATCCTGGTTCTTTTGATGTGGCGCATGTGAAAGATGTCAGTGGCAAAATCTTTGCCACCCAACTCCCCAACATTTTTGTTATTGGCAAAGGCAATGAAACATAGATTTCTCTTCCCCAGGGAAAAGCTAACCACCTCATCATTGCTGAAGAGAGAGACAGGAGACTGGTGGCCAAACACAGCAGCAGTGGGTGAAATGATTTCTAGGTGACATGAATGGAAGAGTCTTGGTATTTAATTAAAGATAATGCAGCATAAAAAAATATTGTGTGAACTGATACCCAAAAATGTTATCATTTTATTAGTAAATATTTATCACCTGCTGTGTTTCAGGCATTCTGCTTAACAAGACACATACCAAGAGGAGTTCAGTATTCTAGATATTGGGTGAGTCCGGGTGAGGGTGGGGAGAGATCTAAAACAAATACAGATAGGATACAGTCTCAAGACAAGTGAACAAGTGGACTGATGAGTTCTCCTTGGAGGAGGGAAAAGAGATTCAAAGAGGAAATTCCTTGGACCAAGTCTTTAAGAATGATTTGGTAACTTAACAAAGGCAAGGGGTGCAGGTAGTGGAGGGTAAAGAAGGACATTTCCAGGTGTTCGACACCCTCATGTCTAACATCTATACATAAAGCTGTTGATGTAATTAAGGAGGAATCTGTTTTGGTTAATTCTTTGACATCAGTGAACCTAAAAGGGCTCGACTTATGAAGAAAAGAATGGCTCAAAGGCAGTGATCATACAACTAATAATAACAGCTGCCGTTTGTGAGATGCTAACATGGGCCAGCATGGGCTAAGCATATAGTATTCATAAACTCAGTGACTTCTTTTCTTTTTTAAGATTTGTTTATTTATTTTAGAGAAAGAGAAAGAGAGAGCATGAGTGAGAGGGGTAGAAGGAGATAGAATCTCAACTCCCCACTTAGTGCAGAGCCCAAAACAGGGCTCAATCTCATGACCCTGAGATCACGTCCTGAGCTGAAACCAAGAGTCAGACACTTAACCGACTGCTCCACCCAGGTGCCCCTCTTGAGTTCAATGACTTCTGATCACAAGCAAGCTGTCTGGAAAGACCCAGGGACCATAATGTGGTAGGTCATTAGAATTCATTCTGTGTGGTCCTGGATTAGAGTTAGGATCAATGGTGAAGCCATAGAAAGACAGATTTCAACTCAACCAAGGAAATAACTGCCAAAGAGGCTGTGCTAAGATGGACAGAATGACCTCTGGCCCAAGTAAGTTTTCTGCTTTTTAACTCCAATACTTTCCTTTGTAATACACAGTCTTTACCCCCAAACTACTTAGAGACCAAAAGCAAGGGGCAAAGGCAGTGTTTAAAGAATTAGTTTTGTTATTCCTCATAGCTACAGATGTACCACTATTCTCTTATGAAGACCAGCAAGCAGAAAAGAAGAGAGGGAGAGAGAAGCTCTTGACTCAAAGATAAAATGCAAGCTAAAGCAGCTTAGTGCATTGAGTTTGTTTGGGGTATGTACACGTAAGTACAGCGTTCCTCAGAAAACTCTCTAAGTGGTACTCAAAGCTTCTGCAGGGGAGCATGGCTAACTCAAGGCTTATAGTCCCCTCTTCTGGTTGTAGAGCTAGATGGTGCCCAGACTGCCAGTTCCAGCAGGCAGTCCCTTGCCTGGCTGGGTTCCTGTCCCTTGCCATCCATCTATGGAGTCTACCTACCCATTTGCTCTTTACTCTGAGCCCCTTGCTTTGACTTCAAATTACAAATCATTTTCTCTCTGGGTACTAGCCCGGTCCCTAACTTATGTATAACATTTTAGATAATAGCCTGCTGTTCATCATCTTAAGCAATTTACAGATTTACATTTTCACTGGGTGTGATTGTGTGTATGTGTATGTAAATACATATGTGTTCCAATACGAATACCTTCCTGCTTCAGTATTACCATACACAGTGTCCTGAACCGCAGGAGAGGAGGAAAGAGGAAGCCTCTGGTCAGCTAAGGGCTCCCCACACACCTATCACTGTCACACCATACTGGAAGGACACTGTAACCCCACAACTTGTAAAAATGTTGAAGAAGGGCCTTCAAGTGTCAGGCAGGTAGTTGAATTCACCTGGAATTGAATTTGCCTGGAATTGTAGTTGAATTCACCTGAAATTGTTCTCCCAAGTCTAAAAATCTGTGACTCCCTGATAATTAACTTGAGCTGAACTCAGCCTTGACATGGGACTATTTCCCATATCTGTCTTTTAATCTCAAGTTATAAATCATCATGGTTGGCTTACAGTCCGGGGGAGAGAATGGGAGGATCAGAACACAAATGAAGTCACTGATTGACTGGTTGCAGCCAAGATTACAAAAATGAATAAGACACAACTCTATGCTCAGAAAGTTTATAGTCTAGTAGGAGAAACTACATTCTACACTGTATCAAAACAATATGATAAATAAAGTGATTTTAAAACACGTGCGAGGTGTCATGGGACCACAAATGAGGAGCACTCAGTATTTCCTGGTAGGATGAAGAATTTGGAAACCATCAGAAGGAATTATTACTAAAATGGATCTTAAAATAAAAGTAGGACTTTCGCTGGTATATAAAGGGAGATACCAGTATTCTGGTATAGTTCTCTGTATGGAAGGAGAAATTCTATTTTGGGACAGAGACATCTGTAAGTGTAAGTAAGTGTAAGTAAGAGATGGTGCTGGAGAAGTAACCAGGGGCCAGACCACAAAGGGCTTAAATGACTCCTTAGAGCATCAGGGCTTCACCTTGTTGAGCACAAGGAGCTATTGTTGGGTTTTGAGCAAAATGACATGGTCAGATGTGCCTTTCAGATAAATCTCTCTGACGTGGCCTTGTAGAAAATTGATTTGGGAAGCCAAGACAGGAAGCAGGGAATAGTTAGGCAAGTGTTGTAGTAATCCACAGAGGATATGATAAGGGCCTGAATTGGTAGTTAGGGGAAGAAAAAAAGTTGAGAAATATTACATGGTGAAATTAGGGTGCTCACCAGATGATTGGGCATGGGCGGGTTGTCAGATGGGGTGGATTAGGGATAACCTCCAGACATCTACTTTTTTTTTTTTAAGATTTTATTTATTTATTTGACAGAGAGAAATCACAAGTAGATGGAGAGGCAGGCAGAGAGAGAGAGAGAGAGAGAGAGGGAAGCAGGCTCCCTGCCGAGCAGAGAGCCCGATGCGGGACTCGATCCCAGGACCCTGAGATCATGACCTGAGCCGAAGGCAGCGGCTTAACTCACTGAGCCACCCAGGCGCCCCAGACATCTACTTTTGAGTGTCACTTCCCCAGTGAGGTCTTTCCTGGCCAGCTTATTAAAACTACATCATTCCCTATTCTTCTTCCCTGCTACATCTCCCTCTATAGCTCTCACCCACATTATATAATTACATCACCATCTATCTTCCCCAACTAGATTATATGAGGCTCTTCAGGACAGAGATTTTACTGTGCATCACAAGCACCTGGAACAGTCACTGGAACCTACCATATGCTCAATTTAGTGTGTGCTGAATGAATGAACACATGCATGATGGTGTGCCGTGAAACTGAGAAAAGGCATATAGAAGGACAAACAAGTCTAGAGAAAAAGTTGTTGAGTTCTGTGTGGAAATTTCTGAACCACTCCAGAGAAGGCTCTGTAGGAAAAATAAATACAGAGTCTCAGAATGTTAGATCTGATAGATACCCCCAGAGACTTTCTATACAGTTCCTTCACATGGGGAAGAAAGAAACCGAGGTCCAGAAAAGTGAGTGACTTGCCCATGTCAAAATAACCACTAGCTAGATACTAGCACCTCTGAGCCCAACACTCAGACCTCCTGTCCCTGGCCCTGTGCCTCACATTGTCTGGCTTCTGCTGATGTGAGAAATGGCTAAAAATTACTTGCCTTTGACCTTCAGTTAGAACTTAACAAAACTGCTGAATGACTGTTTCTTTGGGGCCTACCTGACCAATCAATCCAGGAAAGAAAACTTCTGAGCCTGAACCATATACAGAAAAATCTAGTCAAGAAGGTCTCCTTTCCCTCAGGACCTTACCAGGCTGAGGTTGCCTTAACAGCTGTGCTAGAACACTAAACAACTCTGCTTCTAGCCTACACTAGGCAGGGGTGTGTGTGAACCCCTCAGTGATTTAATTTTTATTTGATATTTAAAAATAGAAGTATAATGTACACACAGTGAAATATACAGATACCAAGTGCCCAGGTCAGCGAATTTTGACACAGCTATACACCAGCATCACCACCACACCAATACAGGTCTCTCCTGCCTTTCTCAGTCAAAGCCCCTCCCAGAAGCAACCACGGTTCTGATTTCTATCACCAAACTTACTACTGCTCTCATCATTCAAGCTGAACCTGGATTTCCTTTAGAATGCCCCGTCTTGCCCATGAATGGAGGTTTGAGCCCTCCCATGCCTGCAAGTGCCTTCAATCTCTACTCCCTACTGAGAAGAATAACTTATCAATTATGTGCAGGAATAAGAGGCAGCTGAATCACAATATATGCTAACTCTCATGAGACATAAGAGGGAAGAGATCTGTGGTTCTCACTGCCTCACATTCCTTATTTTGTCATTGTTAAGTCACTCTTCCTGGGGGCCTCTTATGTACCAACTGGGAATATCTACTTTGACAAAGACTTTAAATTTTGGAAAGCATTTTCACCCGAGTTCCCTCACTTAAAAGTCCTGGATCCACTTAACAGTCCTGGACGAAGGCAGGGTTTATTACCCCCATTTGACAAACAAGGGAAATGGCAGGGATTTGCCCAAGGTCAGAGTCCGTTACAGACGCAAAAGGAACCAACAGCCAGGTCTTCTGACTTCTATCGCAGCTTTCTGCCTTTGCCATTGTGGCCTTCTCTTTTCATCTGGTGTGGCCCCCAATAACTATTTGTTGACCATCTGTTTATTTGCCAGGCACTGTTCTAGGACAAGCAAGTGCCTGTAGCTGTAGATACAGCCGTGGATGGAAAAGACCACAGAGACAGAAGAAAAAAAAAATCCTGCCTTCACGAGGTCTACATTCTAGCAGGAGGGGACCAAAACAAACAAACAAACAAAAACATATGTCAGATACTGATCAGTGCTATAAAGAAGCATAAAGTAATAAGGGTAATAGGGAGTATTAGAGGGTCATAGGGAGGGGTTACAGCTTTAATTCATCAGGGAAGGCCTTACTAAGAAAATAACATTTGAGTCAAGGGAAGGAGATGGGGGAGAGATCTTGCAAATATTTGGAGGAAAAACTACCAGGCAGAGAAAAGTTGCAAAAACAAAGGCCAGAAGGAGGGGAGAGTCCTAGTATGTTCTACAAAAAAGCATGGAGGTAACGATAGCAAGAAAGGAAATAGTGTTAGGACCAAATTGCTTATGGCTTTGTAAGTAATTATAAAGCCATTAATTTTTATTCTGAGTTAGGCAGGATGCCATTGGAAGATTATTATATAATCTTTATCAGGAAATGAAATCAATAATACATGATAATCCTAAAATCACTCAGAAATTCCAATCCTACATATTATACCACCAGAGAAGGACAAGTGTGCACCAGAAAACATACACAAGGATAGTCATAGTGATATTAATCAAAATAGCCTAAAACTGGATAGAACTCAAATGTCAAGCAGAAGAATAGATAAGTAAATTTTCTTTAGGTGTTATATTTTAATAATGTTTGTTAAATAAATAATAATACAGAAATGAAAGAGCTAAGACACCTATCCATGCACAAATCATTACTGAGCACCTACTCAGTTACAAAGTATATAGCCACTCTCAATTATTGGATTACCTATCATTGTACCACATATGGCAGACCTTGGGGAAGGTCCTTAGTTCCTTTGATGAAGCGTCAACAAGTTCATTGCTCTGAGAGCTGAGGCCTAATCCTAAGTCCATCCACCCATCTGTGGTCCAATAACCAAGCAACGATGATGGAAGGAGCTAAAGATAAATATCTCTCCTTAAGGGCTAGGATCTGCAAATCCTACTCACACTCTTTACACTTACTTTCAAGGTAGTGTACCTGAATGGGATGTCTTTAGCAGAAAATATGATCAATAATAGATGATAAATGACTAACAAAATGTATAACCAAAATGTAAATGTTTTAAAATTCTAGTTGAGAGTAGGCTACCTTACAAAGTTTTCACATTTCTACAATGGACTCAAAACTTTTTTGCCTTTTAATCAGTCAACCATCCATCTGGCATTTAAATCCCATCTTCTGGGAAACAAGCTGGTGGGTTTCTTGTATTTTAAATAGAGATATATAGGGGTGCCTGGGTGGCTCAGACTGCTAAGTATAGGTCTTCAGCTCAGGTCATGATCCTGGGGTCCTGGGATCAAACCCCACATCGGGCTCCCTGTTCAGCTCCCTGCTAAAGAGGGAGCCCGCTTCTCCCTCTCCCTCTGCCTGCTGCTCCCTCTGCTTGTCCTCTCTTTCTCCCTCTGTCAAATAAGTAAATAATATCTTTTTTAAAAAATTAAAAATAAACAGAGATATATAGAGCATCTTATTAAAACCATACCCCAAATTGAAGTCAGACTGCATTAAGGCCAAATTACCTTAAATATAGGCTGTGTTAGTGTTATGTTTTATATCTATTTTTTAAAGATTTATTTGTTTGTTTTTTGAGAGAAAGAGTGAGAAAGCATGCACACACAAGGTGGGAGGGCACTGAGGGAGAGAGAGAACCCCAAGCAGACTCACTGCTGAGCATGGAGCCCAATGCAGGACTAGATCCCAAGACCCTAAGATCATGACCTGAGTCACCTAGGCCCCCCAATTCTACATCTTTTTTTGTGTATTATATGTGAATTTTTGTAGAGACCCAGTAGGTGTTTATCACAGTGCCAGGAGCATTCACTCCCTAATCCGAGAGTAAGGCCACAACAGAACCAAAACTCAGATGGGTGGGAACAAAAACCAAAAATGACTCTGGAAAATACTAAGGGAAATAAGAAACCCAGAGCTTAAAGCCAAACATAAACCACAGCTTTCTAGTTCTGAGAAGATAGTGGGACAAGGGGCGTTAGAGAGGAGAAGGGAATTTGGGTAAATTGGAAGGGGAGGTGAACCATGAGAGACTATGGACTCTGAAAAACAATCTGAGGGGTTTGAAGTGGCGGGGGGGTGGGAGGTTGGGGTACCAGGTGGTGGGTATTATAGAGGGCACGGCTTGCATGGAGCACTGGGTGTGGTGAAAAAATAATGAATAATGTTTTTCTGAAAATAAATAAATTGAAAAAAATTAAAAATTAAAAAAAATTAGAAAATTAAAAAAAAAAAAGAAGATAGTGGGGAACATCTGTTTACCAGTTGAATTCACTGTCATTTCCATGAGGGAGTATATTTAATGGGCAAAGCATTAAGATCACTGAAGGGTACATGTTTTGTTTGCAGTAATGTGTGATGGTGCAGCCTTTCCAGCCAGTGCTCAGTTATGTCCAGCATCATTGGGTAGCCCTGTGATCCCCTCCCATCACATCAAACTCTTGCTCTTGCCTGCCTCTGGGTGGCAAAGAAAACCAAGCCATTCTGGATAATCCATGCTGTGATCCCAGGACCATAGAGCAAGTGGAACATCTCCTTGGAAGTATTTAATGCTGAGGAGCCACAGAATCTAAAACCATGAAACTAATAGTCTAATGACTTGGAGATTTTATGGTTATTTCAATCATCATTTAAAAGAGACAGAGCTACAGAGAACTTTCCTAAACACCTTGACTAATAAACTGTCAGTGTTTAAGCAACAATTACATTATGAAATGGAAATTAGCTGTTATGATCAAGCCATATGGCTAATATAATTGATTGGTTCACATTTTTAAGAAGATGGAAAGCACAACTCAAAGAATAACGGAATGGATTTTACAAAATTAACCAGAAGCAATAAGTTCTATTTTATTGGACAGGTTGGGCTTTTTTTATGTGAAGAACAGAGAAAGAAAAAATTTTCTTATTTCTGGTTTTGAATGGGAACTCTGAATAAAAAAAAATCAATGATTTGATTAAGTTAAAACCTCCTTGCACAAAATGGAAAACAAAATGGAAATTTGCACCTATATATGTAAACTAGATATACATATATATGGGACAAAGAGACTTTAAAATGAGAAGCTATACAAATATTCATTTCCATAGCTGATAGCATGAGAAAAAATGGTTCAGGGTTTTCTCCCTATTTTAAAAGCACACTTCAGCATATTTGGTATAACTCCACAGTTTTATCATGCTTTGACCATGTTTTATTGGCAGCCCTCTTCTAATACATGACAATTTCCTGCATTGATACTGGAGAAACTGAAATGTATGTACAGGAAAATATCCCTGGTCCTGACGGAGACAGTCTTGAGTTTTTGAGGGCAAATGGGGCACAGTTATCCCTTTTCATAGCTGAGTGTTCCAAACCCCCTCCCTGAAACTCATGCGAGCCTGCAGGTCTGGATTGAGCATTTTTCTGTTAGTCTTTCACCTGAATGAAAATAAGCCCTAATCATTCCCCACTGAAAATATCTGTCCTTTGGGGTTTCTCTTTGGTCTTTGCTTAAGTTTTGTTCAAGAGTTATTGTTTGTGTTACTGTTTTTATGAATTATCGGCTGTCTTCCTGGGTTGCCAATGCAAAGTGCTTCAAACATATTATTTCTTTTAACTTTCACAAGGATCCTTCAAAGAAGGCGTTATTATCATTATCCCCCATTTTACAGATGAAGAAACTAAGAATCAGAGAGGTTAATGAATTTGCCCTTATAGAGTTGCAGAGACCAGAAAGAAGACAGATCACTTCAAAGCCTGCATTATTTCCACTGGGTCATATGCAAAAAGAAATTTGTTCATTGCTTTTCTTTTCCCTTTGAACTGGGTTTCTGGAAGGTGGAAGGAGTTAAATGTTACCTTAATGTTAAAAGAAAGAAAGAGAGGGGAAAGGACAAGGGAGGGAGGGGGAAAGGGGGGGTAAAAGAAGGGAGGGAGGGAAAGAAGAAGGAGGTTTCACAGCAAACCTGAAGCAGAAAGGCACAAATGATGTGGGACCTTAGATTATGGAAGAGAAAAGGAATTTTTCTCAAATCATTGGGGCCAAAGCCTGCCTGGCATTTTTTTAAGTCCTTTGACAGACCTTTGACCACCCACTCCTCTCCAGGACTTTATATCCGCAGATCCTGACCATCTGGGTCTCATCCTGACTGCGCCTTAGTGTAGGAGAGAGAGAGGCTGTGGGACAGGCCTAACCGTGAGCATAAAGGGAAATGACATATGGCGGGCCTCCTATAAGGCACACTGCTTTCTGTGCAACCGGAAATAATTCATGAAGTCCTTATGAGCTTTCTTTGAAGTGAACTATCACTCATCCCCACCCCCATCTCACAGAGAAGGATACTGGGAAAAGTTAAATAACTTGCCCAAGGTCTCACAGCAAGTAAATGGTGCAGGTGGAAAGGGGGGCTCAGACTTGGGCAAGGGGAAAGGGGCACTCTCAGGCCCCCGCCATTTCATTAGAGCCCTCCTTAGTGATGGCCTGGACTCTGTACGAGAATCTCAACGCAGCTACTAATGGTGGGGCAGATGGCTGAGAGAAGATGGAGTGGATGGGGAAGCGGGCCAGGGACATGAACTTTTGCAGGGACTTGAGGGCGATAGTTCAAACCCTCCTATACCAGAGAACTTTAGAAAAACAGCTAGACAGAAAACCTGGGCGTCGTTAGAGTCCCCAACTTCTAATGACCCTTTGCCACGTGGTTGGGGTCGAGTGTGGGTGCCTGTGCCCACCAACAACAACCGAGGTCCTGGGGGCTGTGCCAAGTTCAGGCACGCTAAGAAGAAACTTGGCCCCCACGAACACCGCTGGCACGTTATAAAAAGCCCTCCCCCCACCTAGAGTGCCGGCCCTTTGAAAAGGTGAGGCCCCATTCTCCCTAGAGCAGTATCTGGGGAGCCAGTCCTTTTCAGAAAATCTCCAAATGCTTCCGGGCACCCCCGGGGAAAGCTTTTCTAGCCATCCGTCCCTGTCCCCGGCTAACCAGGCCCGCAGGTCACAAAGTGGACCCGTCCCCCGCTGTTAAAACGTTGGGGGCTCTGCCTGCCCAGCTCGCCGCGGGGCCCTGCCTGCCCCGGCGCCCCTGTCCAGCGTTGCCTGGGTGGCTGCCGAAACCATGTCCCCTCTCACCGAGTCTGGCCAATCCCGGGCTTCTCCGACCCTCGCCGCGCAACTGACTACATCTGGCTGCTTGGAAAATCGCAGAGGCTGTGGGTCCGGGGCCGCCCCCAACAAGCCCTCGGCTTCCTCCGCGCACGAGGCTGCGGACCCACCTTGAAATCCCCCGGTTTGTGGGATTGCGTGCGTCCGTGACCTTCTTTGGATTCTCTTTTTTCAAAGATACAGGGAGACAGAACCGAAAGTGGCCGTGAGAGTAGGAATGACTAGGATGACCAGGAATGACCATCGGGTCCGAAATAGACGTTTGTATTCCTTTCCTTTCTCTTAAAAAAGAAAAGAAAAGAAAATCCTCTGGCCCTACAAGGTCACTAACGCTCAGGGCTGGAGTTGTGCGAGAGACTGGAAGCCCTTGTTGAATTTCGCCGGGGCCGCGAGTCTAGGAGCGGGTATAAACCAGCAGGCTTGGCCCTGCTCCACGTCAGGGGTACCAGGATCGCGCCCGTGGTTCAGTCCCCATTCTGGGCCTGCGAGGCTGCAGTGGGTCAGGACCCGCTGGCCCGGGGAGAGTACCCGCACCCGGGCGGCACTCTGCCGGTTCCAGGCTCTTGAACCCGCCGCGTTGTAAGCTCCTCGCGGCGGGTACGCGGCTCGGCTCGGGCATCCTGACCCGCGCGCCTCATTTAGGGAATGCAGGACTCTCAGCAAGGCACCTCGCCACTTTTAAGACCAAGTCCCTGAGCACGCGGACCTCTGCCCTTCCCCACCAGGCAGCCGTCCCTGTCCTCTAGCTCCAGAAACCGCGCGGGGAGCTCCGCGCTGGGGAGAGCTCCGGTTTTCACAAGCCAAGCAGAGGACGGAGGTCAGAAATGCGGCGGGTCACCCACCGCTGCTGGGACCCGGGAATCACAAGTGAGGTCTGCCACTTTTCAGTTTTCAAAGCGTTCAAGTTTCCAGAGTACACAGTTCATCGGGGTTCAATCTCCATGATAAACACCAATGATGTACTAAGAAGACACTTGTAGTTAAGACTTGGGTAAGACCAGCCAGGAGCATGTGGACTGCAGGGTTTCAAGAGTCAGCTAAGGGAGGCAGATACAGAGGACCCTTACCCATGTGGGAAAACTAAGGTTCTGATAGAAAAGTCCAGAAACTTAAGCCTGCACTTGTCTGGCACAGCCAGTGGCCCCAGTGCCCTGGGTCAGCCGCTCTGCCTAACCCGGAACACCTCCAACATCCCACCGGTTCCTAGGGATTGCTTGCGTTGGGAGTCCCCACGTGCAGGCCACTTCTCTGGGTCTCCCAGGATGCTTTCAGGGCAGGATGGAAAGCTCCGTTCCTCTCCTGGGCCCCCACCCCCCACCCGGCCCCTGGGACCACAGTACGTTAAGAACATTGTCACTACACTTGTTGCCAAGACCTCCCGTGAAGCAGTCAACACCAGTGCAGGCAACCCAAAGGCTCTGTAGCCACCGAGTCCTGTACAACGAGACCCACCGTGTGCAATCACCAAGAGGAGCCCTATTCCTGCCCATAAATTTCAAAAGCGGCAGCAGAGGCTCAGACTGGAAACTGGCGTGCAGGGTTCACACACTTGAGCATGTCCAAGCTAGATCTCCTTGCCCAGTGGACTTTCTCCTGCCTGCTCAGCCAGGGAAGACAGGAAAATTAACTACAACGAGTGTACTTACTGAACACTAACTAAATGCCAAGCAGACTTTAAAGGGCTTTATTTCTCAACAAGCTGCTCACATGAAACAATATCTGTTGTTACACCCATACCTATTTTATAGAAGAGAAAACTGAGAGGCAGAGATCTATTGATCATTTACCTGAGCTCTGGCCAGGAGGAGTCCAACAACCTGCTGCTTTAATTTTAAGAGGATGGAATGTGGAGAGTGTTGGTGAAGGAGGTAGCATGTGGTTCCCAAAGCTCTACTGGACTACCTGATCCTTTAGTTCTTCCTGGGTCACTCATCAACAAAAGGCGGGGAGGATTTTCAGGGCCACTGTTGGGAGGGGTGGGGGGTTTGTGGGCAGGGAGAGGAGGAGGGAGAACTGAGCTGAGGATCTCCACCCTAGGGACGATTCATCTCATCTGGATTCTAATCTTGGCTCTGGATGTTTTAGTTTCATGACCTTGGGCGAGTTGTTTAACCACTCTCAGCTGCTGTCTTCTCAGCTATGAAATAGGAATGATGCAGAAAGCAGGCAGACAACTCCCTGTGAGGGTTCAATGAAGTAAGAGACTTAACTTTTTCCTCTTGTGTTCCCTTAGGTTTCTTCATGCCTAGCACAGTGCCAGGCATGTAGAAAATGTTCAAGATAAGGCTTTTTTCCCCCTTCCTTTTTGCTTTTCTGGAAGCAGAGCAGGCTGCACTCACACTCCCGCTGTGCCTTATCTGCTGCCTGACTCTGCCCTTGACCTCAGGCCTGGATCTGACACGCTGACACTCTGTTGGGGGGGAGCATTTGGGAGCCTATCTGGCCTAGGGGGCTCTGAGAGCAGTGGCAAGAAAGGGCAAGGGTGGTTTAGGAACGGAGCAAGGCTGGGTCTGCAGACACGCCGCTCCTTCTTATTAACCAGAACAACTCAGAGGCAGAACTTCAAACTCTAGAGTGAGCTTTGCGCATACTAACTCAATCTTCCCAACACCCATTAGGGCAGGACTGTCCCTATTTTATGGATGAGGAAATTAAGGCACAAAATGGGCCAGTAACTTGCCTGTGGTCACACCACCAATTAATGACAGGGAAGGTCTTCAAACCAGGAGGTTATACAGCCTCTCATCTTGGGTAAATGGTGGCTGTGGGAGGGGAGGAGGCCAGTTAGAACCTGGGTCTGCAAGATTTCCCCCAGCACCCTTAGATCCAGAGGCATAGAGACCGCAAGACCCTGTGTCCCTGCCCCTGTCTCCTCTCCTCCCCAACTACTTCCCGAAAGATTTGGAGCCCACTGCTTGAGAGGCCGCATCTTCAAACTGCAGCTCTGTCTGGTCTCACCCCCATGATTGGACCTACTTTGGGCTTTACTGGCCCTGAGTCTCTTGCTGTCTCTTCTCTCCCGGCTGCATCCATCATCAGTCAGAGACATAATTCTGTCACTGTCCTGGTTGTCTCTCTGGGTCCAGGTCCCTCAAGCCTGCAGGCCTGGGGCTCTTTTCTCTCCTTGCAGATCTGGTCAGATTCCTAGGGAAACAAAACAAAACAAACAAACATTCCTAGGAAACCTCTGCCCTCCTTTCCTTCATCCCATTTCCTCTCCTGTAGAGAACTGTGGGGCACTGAGGCCTGGTCCATCCCTTTGGCATTGGGTTGGAGTGTTTCTTGGTGGATCCACAGGCAGTGGAGAACTAGGCTCTGACCTTCTGATGTTCACCCATGGAAGAACCCAGAAGCATCCCTCCCACCCCTTCCCCTGCACAGCACCCCAGCTGGGGACAGCATTCCATGAGACCCTGACAGCTAGTCATTGTCTCCATCCCTTGACAACAGGTGGCAGTTAAGGCAAGTGTTTCCTGATGCCTGCTTTCCTTTCCCAGGAATTGAACCTCTCTGGCCTTGCTGACCCCATCCCTGCTCACTCTCCTATCTGCAGACCAGGGTGCTTCGGGAGCCTTTGGCCTCTTCTTTGTCCCCCTCATTTATTCATTCGTTAAATCAACAGACATTTATTGAGACTCTTTTCTGCCCAAGGCTCTAGAGATACTGCGCTAAAACCTCAGGCTTGCCCTCCTGCCACATCGAATGCGACTAAAAAGCCGGAGTCTCTAAGGCGGAAGGGGGAGAAATCAAGGAAGGTTGCCAAAAGAGGTGACCTAAAGGTCGGGAGGAGTTGCTGGACGGCGGCGCTGCAGAAGCCGATGGGGATGCCTCCTAATGGCCCCCTAAACCTCGCCTCCTTATGGCCTCTCTCTGGACGGCCTGGTGGTCAGAGAGGCAACGGTCAGAGAAGCAGAGAGGTGCTTGGAGCCTGGCTAAGCACTTTCCTGAACTGGTCGCTGCACACGCCCGTGGAAGTCTCCTGCCGCTCGGCCAGCGGAGCTGTGTCCGACACACTCAGCAGTGGCCTGGCCGCTGCCCTCCCCTCACCACTCCCGGGCCGGTGCACCTGAGCGGTGGTGAGCCACTTCTACGAAGCGCCCACGCCCGCCCCCAGGTGACCGGGACAGCCAGCGGGGCAGATGAGCGCCTGCAGTGTGGGGGAAGGAGAGTCGTGCAGGCGAAGGCCTGGCGCCAGCAGTCGCGGCCCAGACTGCAGCCTTTACACTTTCCCCCTTATTCCCATCCCCTGGCTTCTCGCCCCCGTGGAGCCCTTTGGAACCCGTAGAGATCGCGCATCCCCCAGGTTCAGCCATGGCGGCGCACACGTCCTAGATGGTCCTGCAGCGGTTCAGACCCCCTCCTGGGCAGGAGGGAGGGCGGGGGAACAGGGGGTTCCCACGGGGGCGCCCTCTGCGGCGGCTTTGGAGGCCCGAGCGCCCCTGCTTAGCATAGACGCGCGACCAGTCCCCACCCACCCAGGCGCCCAGCTTCACTCGCCAGGCCCGCTGCCCTCACTGAAACGCCGGCCGCCCTTACGTGCCCTTTCACCTGGTCTTCTGCACCGAGTATGGAATGGAGGGGGCCAGAGTCTGGGTGGGCATCCCCTGGCTGCGGGTCCTCTCGCTGGGGCGGGGGGCTGCCTGGACTGAACCTGAGAAAGCAGAGCTCTTTCAGGGGTTCGAAGCTGCGATCCGGGAAGGCCTTCCAGAATCTGATCGGTCCAAAGGAGAGAAGGACCCTCCTGGGAGGGGCGCCAAGATGGGGTCGTGAGTGGTGGGGGGTAGGCCACCTCACTCCACACCGCCTCTGCAGCCCCGGAGGCCTACAGCCAAGCCGCAACCTTCTGCAGGCTCCAGCGGGCCAGGGACCCTCCTGTTTGGTCAACACAAACGCAGACCTACTGGGAGGGTGCCCCCCACTCGGAGGGCAGCTCCCCAGCACGCGGGAGCTGCCCGTGTCACTCTTTGAGGCCCAGCCTCCTGGAGCAGCTTAGCGGAGAGTCTGAGATCACCAATGGGAGGATCTGGGTCGCGGGGATTGAACTCCAATCTACCGTTTTTGAAAAAGCGTTTGTCTCATAGCCAGTTTACCCCTCAGTAAAATGGAGATAGTGGTAGAAACCGTATCGTAGAGGTGTGGAGAGAATTAAATGAGTTAATATACAAACGTGCTTTTGGCAGTACCTGAAAAATGGAAATACTTAAATGTTAACAGCCCAAGATAAGGGGGGGGTCGCAGGGGAAACAATGGAATGTAAGGAGGTCCCAGTGAAACCCCCATTTTAATCTTCCTGCCTCCTTGCAAAACCTTCTGTCCTGGGGCTCTGATCTTGTCTGAGAAAACTTGAGTCAGGCCTTGCGTTCAGGGTGGGCAAACGCAGGGAGAGGGGGAAGGAAAGTGGGGCTTAGAATATGAGGCCTATCCCTGCCCTCCCGCAGCTTCCACTCCAGGGTGGAACTAGGGCTAGCCTCCCACCCTCCTCTCCCCAAAAGCTGCCAGACTCTCGT